>NW_021319496.1:394836-406833 GCF_001605985.2 Dendrobium catenatum
TTTCATTTATTTAAATATCTTAATATTTAATTAATATTTAAAAAAGTATTATGTTATTTTAAAATAAATTTTTTTATTGTTAAAAAAAAAGTCATAAGATCTCTCAAATCTCCAAAAAAAATTATTAATATTTTTTAATTTTCTTATTTTAAAATTTATACCTTTATATCTAGGTTTATAAATATATATATTTTAAAACCAATTTTAAAATTATGTATACTTAAATTTTAAAGTTGAGAAGTCTTATAGAATTTTAAGCATAGGTTGAGAAACTTGGATAGAACCAATGGGGATGGTTAGTGAATATTTAAACCTTGTTCACTAATTTAGTTTTTAATTATATGCTTTATTTTTAGTACTTGCATGTTTAGGATGCACACACCACTTTGCTTAGGTCCTCCTAGATTTTAGAACTATATTGTGTTATGTTTGTGCATTTATGTATGTGATGTCTAAGGGTTAGTAATATTGATTTAATCCTATACAACTTACTGACACCATTAAGGATAATAATTAAGGATTTTCGTAGAGAACTTAAAAAATTATAATAATATGATGCATGTTCCCTTGACTTGAGATTTTGAAGAAATGGATATAGTGGCATCACCCTTTCATAGAAATTATCCCACTGATTTTAGAAGTCATTAGCCCTCCTAATCAATTTTCCTAGGTTTAAGCCTTTAATTAACATCCTGAACTTCTAAAAATTCCAATAAATCTAGATTAACTTCAAAAAAGACAAATAATACCTTTAACTAACCATAATTTAATCCTTAATCAGTGAAAATTGAAACAACTTTAATGTGTCATCAAATTCAACCTTGATTTCATTTTAATTAAAAATTAATATTAATCAATTTAATTAATTAGAAAAAATTTAAAATCCCAAAAATTTCTTAAACACATGTTGATCCTTCTTTAGATCATTTCTAATCTTTAGAGGTGATTTCAAAGAGTTTGGGGCTTATTTGGATTCAAATCATTAAAAGGGCCCTTAATCAAAATAATTAAAAAAAATCTAATAAATACCCAAATTTTGTAAAATAATAACTAATTCTAAAAAATTATAAATCAATCAAACTCAATGACATTTAACTCAAAATAAAATCTAATATTTTATAAAAATGTCAAACCTTCAAAAGTTAGTCTAAGTCAACAGTTTGGTTAAACCTAAGTCAAAATCTAGGTTTAAACTTCAAATTTTCATAAATTTTCGTAGAAAACTCCAAATTAAGCATGTTAATATTCTAACTACTCATTATAAGTCTTAATATTTATTAAAAATTAGAAAGTTTCAAAATTAACTTTAATTTTAAAAGTCAATTTTGAACCCCTTAATTAAAGTATTAAAATAATTTCAATAATTTCTTAAAAATCCAATAATTCATTTAAATTCTAAAAATCTTTAATTTGACAAATAAAAACATTTTAACCAACTTAAGTTAACTAAATTAACCCCGATTGCTACTGGGTAACTCAGGCCTATGAGGCTATTAGCTTAGCCCCAAGAAAAATAAAATAAACTTTATAACATCGGCGTGAAACAAAGGTGTTAATCATTTAACCTTTAAAATACACCTAAATTAATCTTCAATACATTAATACTTGAACTCTAACATAAAACCTCCCTTCAGTATCAACAAACTCAAATTTTAGACAACTTCAACTAATAACCCAATATAGGATCTACCCAAACCACATGACCTCCCACACAAACTTTAGATGGTTTGCCAAGACAATTGACTCTAGATTTAGGCTAGGCTAGTTTTTACTTTTCTGTTGTGTTCCAAATTTTTTTAAGATTTTATTGCATATTGTGGATGAAATTATTTGGTGTGTCTACTTAGTTTTACTATACTCTGTGGACTGATATGTTTGACTATTAGATTATTCTTATGATAGGAACGATCTAGATGCTCACTAAGTTTTCTGTATGTGGTCATGCCCATACAGGATAATAAATGGGGGCTAAATAAAAATAATAAATATGCTTGTTATATGTGCTTCAGCCACTTAGCCCGAAATAAAAAGAGCATGGTCAAGTGTGTTTACTTTTTTTTTTTTGTACATACATAAAACTGATTTGAAATGTCTTTTAATATTTAAATGCTTAGGATAACCTTACAGGAGAGTCTAGAATTTTTCTATTTTTTATATACATATAATTCATTTAAGATATTAAGAGTTATGAAAGCTAAACTTTGAGTTAGGATATATAGGTCCAAAGGTTGGGATCCAAAGAGGAAAAGATGCCCCTTTGGGAGATAGTCCTTTTTTTATTTGGAAGTCCAAATTTGAACCTCATTTTCATACCCAAATTGGAAAGGGTGACCTTCCTCTAGAGGAAAGAGTTCTCTTTTCCATTTAGGTTGTTAGCTAGGAAGAATCCAAGGAGCCCGGAGGAAAGAAGATTGAAGAATTGAAGACAAAGAGTATCACACTCAAAGTCACTTACGTCTTTATTAGGACTATAATCCATATTATTGTCAGTGGTGCTTTGTCACTTTACTTTTTACAAACCCTGGGTTGTAATAAGCAAGGTAGTTTATTCATTGACATTTATTAATTAATTTGATTATATCTGATATATTAATGTGATTGCGCATAAGATTACTTACTTTTCTTAGTTTTTTTGGCATTTATGTGTTGCTTTTTGTTTTAGCCTGGACACATTAGGCTCATGAGGGTATGAAATTTTTTCTACTCGTAATTAAAAGTTTAAAATTTTAGGATTTAAGTAACATAAAAAGATAACAAATATAGGGAATAAGATGTGGATCACCCCCGGGGTCGCATGCATATTTTTGCACTTCTTCTTTTCTTATTTAAGAATCTTCTCCGCATGTGAGTAAAGTTCAGATAATCCAACCTGTGAGGATTAGGTTCTGAACCTAGGGAAGCCTAATCTTCTAAAAAAAAAACTATTTTTAAACTTTTTAAAAATTTCAAGCAAACATGATTTGGATATGTCGACCAGCACACATTATATTAGAAATATATTTAAAGAAATTTAAATTTTAATTATGTCTGTCCTTTACATTTTCACCCAATATAAGTTAAAGGGGCTACTTAGAACAATCTCTAGATGTCGGTCTCATATCTCTAAAATTTTAATAAAAATATCCCTACCACTCTTTCATAAAAATAATCATATTCATGTATTTAAAATCGACTAGGTGGCTAGCTAGATACCCAATCTAGGCTAAGGTAAGTCCAAATTCTACACTGCAACAGTTAGGTTTAGACTTCTGTGGTCTAGTGTTCAAATTTAGATTTAGATTCCAGACTGGATCTTGGATCATAAGACCCCAACATCCTAGAATATAATCTCAAATTTCTAATAAAATACTCAACTTTAACTAAATCTTCTTTCAATCCAAAATGTAAAGCCCAAGACTTAGATTAGGTTGGGACACTTCTGGTTGGTTCCGAAATCTCAAAGTATCCCCTAATCTTCTTCCCTTGAATCCGTTAATAAGTGTTCAATCTTGATCCATTCTCTTTTGAAATTCCAAATTTCACTTCCTTTGATATCACTCTTAGATAGTCTTAAATAAAATTTTGTCATTATTTTAATTATGAGTATTCGTAAGAAATATCAATTTCTTATGCTGTAATTAACTACAATAGCTTGTGCTTGTAGAAGATTTAGAACCACACACACCTGATTTTCAAAATCAATTTTCAAAATTTAATTGGATTTTTTTGGGAAACTTAAGATATTAACGATCATTATCATCATATTTGAAGAACTAACAGTGAATGATATTTTTTTCCCTTTAGGGAGACATATCATTTGTTGGTGAAGCCTTGGATATGAGGTTAATGATCATCCTACTTGATTATCACAGTCGGATATTTAATTGAACCTCATTTTGGCCCTTCAGGGCCATGCAAAGTTCTCTCATAAATCTGGTTATGATATTTAAGACGGGATTTGCAATTCTGAATCTAAATCCTATTCTGATAGTTTATTTTTACCTCCCGAGGTGATATATCTTTTCTGATGGGAGTTCAATTTTAGAATTATAATTCAACATCAATTTTAAATTCCCCAAAAAAAACTAATATTTTTCAAAATCTTTTAAAAATTCCACCAACAACACATCATTCAAGCGCTCATTTATCAATCATCCATTTAAGTTATTAGTATGCATGCATCATCCTAACATGTATCACTTGTTTTATTACTTATTTTTGTCATGAGATTGATATGTTAAGATAAAATTAAGTTTTATTTATAAATATAAATTTCTCATTACATTCTCTCATGATTTATAAAATTATTTTAAAATGTCAAAAATATTAAGACATTTTGTAAATAATATTTATAAGTATCCTAGAACATAGTACAAAAATATGAATGTCTCATTTAAAATTAATTTTTAAGACAATTTTTCTAATATATAATTGAACATTTAGGCTTCTTTTCGGACACCTTTCTTACTGTTTCATAAATGAAATTTCTAGTACAAATTTTGGTACTAAAAAATTGTTAACAAGTAGTAAAAAAGTCTTTACAAACGATGCCTTAGTCCTAAAAAGTCCATGTTCTTTTTTCTTTAGAAAGCATTGCTCATAAACTTAAAAAAATACTTAAATACTACATTAAATGTGTCTCTAAAATCTAAATTAGTATATAACGATTCTTAACTACAAATATCTTATATATTAATTATGTTATTAAGACTTCATTTCATTGTAGAAATTCAATGGCTTGAATATGTCATTTTTAGAATTATACAAAACTCTTTAATCATATAGATTAGGTTCTATAGTTCTCTTTTTTTAATAACAAATTAATAGGATATGATTTATGAAAAGTTAAGGGTGTCCGTAAATTTTTTCCCATACATACTCACAATGTTATATAATTTTAAATAGAGTCGTCACTCTTTGCCCTTCGGCACAACAATCATTTTCTTATAACTTATAATCAATATTACATGAATCAATAGATGATAACATCAAATCACAGTATTTAAAGGAAAACTCATCAGCACATCATCTTTGTACATATCAATCAGTCTCCAACCAATGGGTCAATTAGTATTTACTTGTCTTTTACACACACATTATTATCACAGTGCTATAACAGTAATCTCAATCACATATCCACATTCATTTTTAATGCATTTTAGCAAATAAAGTATAATTGAGCATAATTCAGAAAATGTCAAATCGTTATAATGATAAACAACAAAAATCATACTGAGCAAAAATTCATAATTTCAAAATTTATCCAAATTATCAAATGTAGCACCAAATAATATTATGAAACTTTAGTTGAACTGAAGCACTATTTTTAGAAATCAAAATAGATTTTTTAGTAGGTAAAAATTACTATATTTTCAAAATAAACACGTAAAAAATCTTAAATAAATACTCAAAATATTAATTATCTTAATCTCTTTAATATATAAAAAGTTATGCGGTGAAAATTTTACCAATAAAAAAAATTATTCATGTTTTTCATTTACTGAACACAAATTTTATCAAAAAATATTAAAAATACAAAATCTTTGAAATTGGAAATAGGATAAAGATTCCTTACAATGAGATGATAAAATCTCCTAATATGCTTGGCTGACAAAACTCACTCCAAAACCTCCAAATCTTAACTTTTTCTTTCTCCCTCCTAAAATTTCTCTCTAAAACTCAAACTATTTATGTGTTACACGAATTGGCTGAATGAATAGTATAATAGATATTTAAAAAGATTTTAATAATGCTTTCAGATATTTTAAACAAATAATAATATAATTAATATATCATCAAAAAATTATCTTAATTGGGCACAAATCTCAAGGCAAAAATCAAGTTGGAAGTTTCAAAAATTAAATTCAAGACCATTTGAACTCCAATTTCAATAAACTTATAGTCTAATTAAATGCCTCAAAAATACTAATCCAACCACATCAAATTCAACTCAATTCGAGCCCAAATGAGTCCAAATCGATGACCCGAAGCATATTTAGAGGGTTCAAACTATAATTTGGATTACCAAATAATTTCCAAATATGATGTGCTTGTATTCAAATCGAGCGGCTCGACGAACAGAATCCAATGAGCCTAAGATTGTGAAATTCTTATTTCATTAGAGTCTGCAAATTCCTAATAAACAATCCATAATCAAGGGATTCAACATCGGCCGTCCCTTCAAACCACTCTCAATTTACCCTTAATCTTCCTCCTATTTGCTGGCAATGTCACTCTAAAAAAACTATAAATAAACCCATCATTTCTCTTGAAAGGGGACCCAAAGAAGAGAAGCAGAGAAGAGAAGAAGAAAAGGAAGAAGCTCCTCCTCGACCACCGCCGAACTTTCACCTTGCAACCAACTGACACTAGAATTAAGCAAGGAAGTAAGAAGAGAATGAAGAATGGAATGAAGAGACTCCTCCTTGACCACCGTCGTATTTTCACCCGAACTCCAAGTGATGCGAAGTTCCGCTCAACCTTCAAGTGACGCTAGAGTTCTGTTTGATCACCCAAGGTCGACGGAATTTCGATATCTTCTTGTAACTGAATTTCAACTCGAGAGTAGTAATCTGATCGTCCACAATTTCAGGGACGAGTCAGTCACTTGTAACTTAAGCAAACACTAGTGGAATCCTTTCAACTAAGCGTGGCCTGTGATTTTTACCTTTACAGAATTTCCTACATAAAAATCCTTGTGTTCCTTTTTTTTCTGTTTATGTGCTAGATATTCATACAACACTGAGACAAAAATTTTCTAACTCTATCGTCATGTATATTCTAACACACAACGATAATAATAAAATAATAATATTTAATTTAATCAATTTTCAATAGAAAATTCATATAAATCAATTTGAGACTTCAAAATATGTTAAAAATATCCATAAAATAAATCATTTTATTTAGAAAATATCAATGAAATGGTTTACAAGATAGGCATCTAATGGTCCCGAAAACTTCACTTATACCAACAGATGTCAATTTCTTAAAGATTTTCATCGATGCTCAAAAATTTTGAAAAAATTCGTACAAGTAAAATACTATAATAATAACATAATAGAGAAGTCGGTGTTGGAGTTATATTAACTCCATAAAAAATAATTTACCTCTATCAAAATATGGGTTTTTACAACAAAATGTTTAATGCTTTGCTAATAATAAAAATAAATATAATTGAACATTTTGGCTTTCATTTAGGACTGCTTTCTTAATATTTTATTTTTTCAGTCCACAACAAAAATTTTTATTTGGCCATTACTTTTTCATTGCTTTCAAAAAATTTTTGTACTAGAAAGTTGCTTTCTATGACAATTTTAAAAAATTAGTTTATGTACAACAACATTACAAAGTAGTAAGAAAGACATCTTAAATGAAACCTTAGTTTAAAAAAAAAAAACATGTCTTTGGCAACACAGAATTCCATTCAAAACCAAATATGAAGTTGTTTAAATAACAATAATTCTGAAAGCAAATATTAGTTACAATGTAAACTTCCTACTTTCATTGAAATATCTAAAATTACTTCTCACACTTTTTTTTTTTTTTCAAAAAATGACAAGGAGAAATGTATTCCTAAAAAATGTACATAACCAAATTTAAGAACGAGAGAATCGAAAGAATCGAAAGAACAGGAAGAACGAAACGAGAACAGAGAAGGAAGAAATGTTTATTATTCATGTTTGTCTCAGTACAACAGGTGTCCTTATATAGGCAACTATACAAAGCATAGGGCTTGCCACCAATCACGTGTGACCACCTATTATTTATTTAAAGATATATTTATTTATTTACATTGATTTATGGACTAATATTCCCCCTCAAATTGATGGGTCTCTGGGTAACCGTCAATTTGTCTCGTTTGAAACGAGGTGTGGATAAGTGTTTGGTGAAGATATCAACTATTTGATCAACCGTGCTAATAGGAAGGAGACGAACGTTGTTTTGATGAATGTGATCACGGACAAATTTTTTGTCTATCTCAATATGCTTGGTCCGTGCATGAAAAATTGGGTTGTTGGTGAGAGCTATGGCGGACATATTGTCACAATACATATTTGTGGGTTGATCTTGTAATATACCGAATTCTGCTAGAAGCCAGCATAGCCATATAACATCGGAAGTGAGAGCGGCAAGAGAACGATACTCAGATTCAGTAGACGATCGAGCAACTGTGTGTTGCTTTTTAACGGTCCATGAAATGAGTGTGCTGCCAAGAAACGAGCAGTATCCGGAAGTGGATTTCCTCGAGTTCGGATCCCCAGCCCAATCAGCATCTGAGAAAGAAGTAAGAGCAAGATCAGATTTATTTATAGGAATACCATAGTCTATTGTACCTTTAATGTAACGGAGTAGTCTTTTTAAGAGATAAACGTGTTGAGGTAATGGATTGTGCATATGCTGTGAAAGTTGGTTGATACTGAAAGCAATATCAGGTCAAGTTAACGTCAGATACTGCAAGGAGCCAGTGATTCTTCGGTAATTTGTTGGATCCGATAGAATAGGATCATTCTGCAAGTCTGTAGGAATTTTAGCAGTGGTTGGATTCGAAACAACATTGCATCCCGTCATGGCAGCCTGTTGGAGGATTGAGTGGGCGTAGAGTGCCTGGGATAAGAAATAGTGCTTCTCAGGGTGATCAATTTTAATTCCAAGAAAATTATGTACTTCACCGAGCTTTTTCAGATCAAACCGCGTGCTGAGCTGTTGGATTATGGAAGATATAGCCTGCACATCATTACCAGTACAAGTATATCGTCCACATATATTAGAAGAAAAATCTGAATATGATTGGATTTGTAAAGTAAGAGTGATGGGTCAGAATTACTGTGCGAGAAGCCGAGGGAGATGAGATAGTTACTGAAAGTGTTATACCATTGTCGGGGGGCCTGTTTTAGACCATAAAGAGCTTTATGAAGGCGACATACGAAGTCCGGATGGGATGTATCCTCAAATCCTTTTGGCTGCGACATGAAGACTGTATCCGTAAGATCACCGTGTAAGAAAGCGTTGGCGACGCCAAGTTTGAACAGGCCAGTTGTGATGAATGGCTAGAGCAAGAAGAATACAAATAGTGGGAAGCTTGGCTACGGGACTAAATGTCTCGGTGTAGTCAAGCCCAAACTCTTGATGATTGCCTAGAGCAACCAGCCGGGCCTTATATTTGGCAATCGAGTCGTCAGCGTGCTGTTTAATCAGGTATGTCCATTTGCATCCGAGTATAGATGCAGTGGGTGGTGCAGGAACCAAGCTCCAGGTTCCTTGATGCTGTAAGGCAAAGAACTCGTCAGCCATGGCCTTGCGCCATTCAGGTAATTTACTAGCTTCAGTGTAGTTTTGCGGCGCAATGAGAGTATTACTGGAATGATGAATGTGAGAAAGATTTAGACGTTGCAAGGGTTTAAGTGAGCCAGACTTATTCCTAGTAAGCATGTGATGAGTGCTAGGAGCAGGATGAGGAACAGATTGAAGATCAGTAGAAGCAGGAGGTGAATCAGTGGAAATAGAATTGTGATTAATGAGGGTAGTATCATGAATAGGCGGAGAAGGATCGGATAAAATAGATGAGGTCTTAGCTTCCGAACTGGGAAGAGAACAAGATGCTGGAAGGGAGGTTGGAATTAAGAGAAACTCAGATAGAGGTGGTTCAACATTAATGTTCGAGGTGGACTGAAAATTAGAGAAAGCAAAAGAATTTTCTTGAAACACAGTGTGACGTGAGATAATGATTTTGTTTGTGGCATGATCAAGACACTTGTAGCCCTTGTAAGTATCTGAATAGCCAAGGAAGACCATTGATTTGGACTTGGGTTGAAGTTTATGGTGATGGTGAGATGGGATGAGAGGAAAGACTTCGCATCCGAAGACCCGCAAATGACTATAATCAGGAGCAGTATTGTGCAAGATTTCGAAAGGTGTAAGGTTTTTAATCGTTAGTGAGGGCATTCTATTTATTAGATAGACTGATGTGAGAACCGCATCAGGCCAGTAGGTATAAGGCATGGAAGCCGTGGATAGAAGAGTTCGTGGGTTTCAATGATGTGTCTGTGCTTGCGTTCAACGACCCCGTTTTGCTCGGGAGTATAGGGACACAAAATTCTATGAGTAATACCGTGAGCCTGAAGAAAATTGCTAAAAATATTATTAACAAATTCAGTGCCACCATCAGATTGCAGAGTTGATTTTCTTAGAAGTATAGTTTTCAATTTTATTTTTGAACGAGATAAATATACTAGTTACGTCAGATTTGCAATGCATAGGGAAAATCCATGTGAAGCGGGAGGCATCGTCAATGAACAGAACATAGTAGCAATATCCCTGGTTAGATTGAACGGGAGCAGGTCCCCACACATCTGTATGAATCAATTCAAGAATAGATTTGTAATGATTAACATAATTGGAAAATACTACTTTATGTGCCTTTGATTCATTACAAACAGAGCATGGAGATAGTTGTTTAACAATATGTAAATGCGGATTAGCTGAAGAAATGAAATGCATAGTATGGTCATTTGGATGACCAAGCCGTTTATGCCACGACACTGGCTTATTATTTGTAGCTGAGAGCACCTGAACAGAGGAGACCGCTGGGTTGTTGGGTAGAGGGTAGAGTCCGTTGCTACATGGCCCGCGAAGTAGAACCTGTTGAGTCTTCAGGTCCTTAAACACAAAACCAAATTGATCAAATGTAATGGAAATATGATTGTCTTTAGTAAGCTGAGAGATAGATAAAAGATTGAATTTAAAAGAGGGTGAGTGAAGAATTTGAGAGAGAAGAAACTTACGAGATGGGGTCAGTAACAATCCGTCACCGGAGTGACTTATGTTAACCGAACGCCCATCGCCAATGGTGACAGTATCAGATCCGGTGTACCGGCTTGAAATAGACAAATTGTCCATGGAGTTTGTCAGATGAGCAGTAGCGCCAGAATCTAAGAACCAATTTGAGGAGGATTGGTCATTAGCAGCAAGAAGAGCTTTCTTGGGCACATATTGAAGGTTTGATCGGTGCCAACAGTTTTGCGCCGAGTGACCCTTCTTTAATCATATCTAGCAGCTGACAGCGGAGGTTTCAGAGGATCGCGAAGAGTTGTTGGGTGCGTATGTCAAGTTGGGACCATTGTTGCGACGTCCACGTCCCTAAGAGGAATACAGTGCGAATTTCGAATCGGCAGAAGCAAGATCCTTCGCAGCATCGGTGGTGACATGAATTTCTTCGCTTAAAAGAAGCGGGTAGAGATTGTCCAGGCTTATTGGATGAATCATGGTGCGAATTGTAGTCTTAAATGACTGGTAATAATTAGGAAGGCCCTTCAGGATGTACAAAATGACATCCTCATTGTTTATGGACGACCCTGACGCAGCGATCTGATCGACAATTTTCTTGATCTCCGACAGGTACTCCGTCATTATTTGGTTCTTTAGAGAAACATTGTGTAATTCGTTTTTCAGTTGTATGACCTTCGACCGATTTGTCGCCTGGAATCTTGCTTCTAGACTGGTCCAAATTTGAGCTGTATTCTCAAGATTTATCACATATGGAAGGATTGATGCTGAAATAGTAGAACAAAGTGCTGCAGCAAGATTTTGATCGGTGACGGTCCACTGATTTACAGTGGAGTTGCCGTTGGAGAATCCTTCGGGTTGATTTTCTGTTTCCTGAGGCGGGAGGTTCTTTGGATCAAGAAACTTACTAAACCCGTTGGCTTTGAAGATTTTGCTGATTTGCGATCTCCATAGAGAGTAGTTGTCAGGGGCGAGTTGCGTCGGCACAATGTTTTTGAGATTTGATAATACGAACTTGAGAGTAGTAGAGATGTGAGGATCTTCGTCATTTGTCGTGGACGCAGAAAGATCCTCGAGCTGAGATGTGGAGGATCTAGCCACCGCGAGAGATTAACTTTCCCGCTCTGATACCATGAAGAACGAGAGAATCGAAATAATTGAAAGAACAGGAAGAACGAAACAAGAACAGAGAAGGAAGAAATGTTTATTATTCATGTTTGTCTCAGTACAACA
>NW_021319496.1:413779-416024 GCF_001605985.2 Dendrobium catenatum
GGAAAGCATAAACATCCAAGAACTTTGAATTGACTGTAGTCCGGTGGTTGGCCGTGCAGAATTTCGAAGGGAGATTGATTGTGTGTGTTGGGGGATGGGAGGTAGTTGATGAGGAAGGTGGCGGTTAGAAGGGCTTCGGTCCAAAGGTGATGAGGTAAGGCCGCTTGAATGATGAGAGCCCTCGTGGTTTCAATGAGATGCCGATGTTTGCGTTCGGCGACCCCATTTTGAGAGGGGGTGTGAGGGCAGGTGGTTTGATGATTAATGCCGAGAGATTTACAGTAAGTTTTAAATTTGTTATTAAGAAATTCTCCTCCATTGTCTGTACGAAGCGTTTGGATGGTGCTATTAAATTGCCGTTCGACAGATTTTTGGAACTCGGTGAATTTATAAAAGGTTTCGGATTTGTTAGTCATAGGATAGATCCAAGTAAATTTGGAAAAGTCGTCGATAAAAGATACGTAATAGCGAAACCCGTGAGAGGAAACAGTAGAAACGGGGACCCAAACGTCAGAATGTATTAAGGAAAATAAGCGAGTAGTTACAGTTTGAGAAGTAGAAGTAGGAAGGTGGTGGCTCTTGGCCATCTTGCAAGAATTACATGTTACATTTTTAGCTGAAATATGAACGTTGCGGTGACGTTGAGCTACGGTAGCTAGAGTGTGCGCGGAGGGGTGACCGAGAGAAGGTACTGGGTCATCGTCTTGTCCTTCATGGATAGGTAATGGAGTTCATTCTTTAGTTGAGATATCATTGATCTGGTTGAGGATTGGAGCCGGCTATCAAGAATGTGCCAGATTTCGCTGCAGTGATCCACGGAGAGGACATATGGTAGGATGGTGGGGGAAATGACGGAGTACAGGGCAGCGGCGAGGTTCTGATCGATGAGTTGCCATGTGGTGTAGGCAATGTTGGTGCTGAGTTGTCCGGTAGCGTCGGAGATGGTAGGAGGGGGACAGCTGACCGAGCTGTTTAGGAAACCTTCAAAACTGTTTGCCCTGAAAAGCTTGATTACTTGGGATCTCCATAGAGAATGGTTGTCTGCAGTGAGCTGCTGTGCAATGACGTTCTTGATGTTGCTCATCAAGAATTTGAGAGAGGGAGGGATTTGAGGGGAAGAAAAGGCACCTTCGGCGGTTGAGACGTCCGCCTGAGTGGAGGAAGAAGAGGTGTTTGCCATGGATGTCATTGCAGAGGAGAAGGTAGATTAGGAGGAGCGAAACTAGACTCGTGATACCATGTTAGAGAATAGAACCAGAGTTGGACGGAGAAAGAAGACGAACAGAGTAATGACGAAAGAATAGAAAGTATTTCATTAACTTTTGATGTTACAGAACAGTTGTATATAAAGAGACTTAAGTGAAAGAAAGTACATGGCAGAGAAGTAATTTTAAACCAAGAACAGGTAACGGTATAATAAGTAGCCAGTCTCTATTTGCCACGTGTAAGGTGTCTTAACAGCCCCCCTCAAACTGATGGCTGTGTAGCGGCTGTAAGTTTGGAGGAGAGGATCTTGAACCGGTTAGTAGGGAGTGCTTTAGTGAAGAGATTTGCCAACTGATCTTCGATGCAAATATGATGAACTGATATAGTATTTTTCTTGATGCAATCTCTAATGAAATGGCAGTCCACCTCTATGTGCTTTGTGCGAGCGTGAAAAATCGGGTTATTGGCGAGTGCGATTGCAGATGTATTGTCGCAGAATATTGTGGTCGGTTCAGTTTGAGGTGTGTGAAAATCTTCCAATAGCTGACGGAGCCAGAGGATTTCGGAGGCTTCAGTGGCGAGGGCCCGATATTCTGCTTCGGTGGATGACCGGGCGATGGTATTTTGCTTCTTAACTTGCCATGAAATGAGCGAATTGCCGAGGAAGTTGCAATAACCGGAGATCGACTTCCGGTCATGATGATTGCTCGCCCAATCTGCATCCACATAGCCTTTTAAGATCAAATTATTTCGGTTTAGAGGTATACCTGTTGCCGAGGAGCCTTGAATGTAGCGGAGGAGTCGTTTCATTGCGTCGACGTGAGTGTTGAGAGGAGTTTGCATGTGTTGGCATAGCTGTTGAACGGTGAATTGGATGTCCGGACGGGTTATGGTTAAGTATTGGAGAGAACCGACTATTTGTCTGTAGAAGTGAGGATTGTCATACGGTTCTTGTGATTTTGCTGTGAGAGCTGTTCAGCAAGAGATGGGGGTAGAAACCGGTGTCACGACCCGACCAGAGACGAGACGGATCCCGCCC
>NW_021319496.1:416124-420351 GCF_001605985.2 Dendrobium catenatum
GTCAGATTGGTTCTTATGCTTTTAGATTTCTTAATATGTGGTTACTTCATGATAACTTTAAAGATGTGCTTGAGACCAATTGGAATGCTCCTGTTTTTCCTGACAATAACATCTCTGGTATGTTGATACTTTGGGCTAAATTGACTAGACTGAAAATAACTCCTTAGATTTTGGAACAAAAATGTTTTTAAAAATATTTTTTTTGAATATTATTGAAACTGAGAGTAAAGTTTCTGAGTTGGAGGGTGTTTATTTAGATAATTCGAATGAGGATAATATTTTGAACCTCAATCTTGCTAAGAATGTTCTTTGTCAATTGCATTTTCAAGAAGAATCTTATTGGAAGCAAAAGTCTAATGCTAAATTTGTAATGGAGGGAGATCGTAATACAAAATTTTTTCATGCTATTGCTAATAAGAAGAAGACCAAAAGTAAAATTCATAAAATTTTGAACAATGAGGGGATTCTGCTTGATTCAGATGAGCTTATTTGTAAGTCAGGTGTTGATTTCTTTTTGAATATTTTTAACAGCCATACTGATATTGCACCTATTTCGAATCCTAATGTGATTCCTAAGCTTATTAATGATAATGATAATTTACTTCTTTGCCAAGTTCCTTCCAAAAATGAAATCTTTAATGTTCTTAAGGATATGAATGGTGATGCTATGACGGGTCCTGATGGTTTTACCACAAAATTCTTACAAAAATCATGGGAGATTATGAAAGGGGATGTTACTAAAGCGGTGAAAGATATTTTTGGAGGTACCACTTATCCTAAATTCTTCTCCTCTACTAATATTATTTTGATTCCTAAGAAAGAGGGGGAAAATTCTTGGACAGATTTTAGACCTATTAGTCTGCGTACCTTTTTTAATAAACTTAATTCTTAGATTATTGCTAAAAGATTGTCTAATATTTTGCCTAGAATTATCTCCTTTAATCAAACTAGTTTTGTTAAAGGGAGACGTATTTGTGACAATGTTTTACTTGCTCAAGAGCTTACCCATGAGATCAATACTAAGGTTACTGGGGGTAATATTATTTTTAAATTGGATATTACTAAAGCTTATAATAATCTGGATTGGAACTTTCTTTATAAAGGGATGGAGCTATTTGGTTTTTGTCATAATTTCATTTTGCTTATTAAAAATAGTGTTGAGAATTGCTACTTCTCTGTTATTATAAATGGTGGAAATCATGGTTATTTTAAATCCTCTAAAGGTCTTCGTCAAGGTGATACTATTTCTTCCGCTCTTTTTATTATTGCTATGGAATATTTATCTAGAGGTCTTGATGATTTATATGCTAAAAATAGTAGCCTTAATTTCCGTACCATAAGAGGTTTTCCTATATCTCATCTAAGCTTTGCTGATGATTTCATTCTCTTTGCTAATGGTGCTATTAAGAATGTTAAAGCTTTAATGAAATTCCTAGCTAACTTTCATGATTGTAGTGGTCTTGCTATTAGCAAAGACAAAAGCAACTTTATTACTGGCAAATCGATTAATCAAAGAAGGATTCATGCTATTCAAAGGGTTTGTGGTTTCCAGCCCAAAAAGCTTCCTATAAAATATTTGGGCACGCCTATTTATAGAGGTATGAAAAAGAATATGCTTTTTGAAGACATTTTTACTATTGTTCAGAAAAAAATGGCTAGTTGGACTTCGAACTTTCTTTCTTTTGGTGGGCGTTTGGTTCTTATCAAGTATGTTCTTAATTATATACTTATCTATCTTTTTTACACTTTAATGCCTAATTTGTCTATTTGTACTAGACTGGAGAGAATGATTAATAAATTTTTTTGGGGTTCTAAATTGAATGCTAATGGCATACATTGGTTGGCTTGGCATAAAAATTGTGGGGTTTTTAATGAAGGGGGTTTGGGTTGTAAAAATGTGACTGATACTGCTACTGGTTTCTCTCATAAATTGTGGTTTGCCTTTAGATCGAATTCCAGCTTATGGGATCGTTATATGAAATCTAAATATTGTAATAATCTGTGCCCGACCATTTGCTCGTACAAAAATTCATACTCTATGATTTGGAAAAGATTATGTAAAATTAAAGGGGAAGCGAGAAGTTCATTCAGTGGGGTTTGGGTAAGGGTGACATTTATTTTTGGCAGGACAACTGGTTGGGGGATATGTCCATAGATTCTTATTTAAATACTCATACGATTGAGTCTACTAAAGTTTCTTCTTTCTTTTTGAATGATAGATGGAATATTACTAAGTTAAGGGATTTGTTGCCTACCTGCCTTATTGATATTATTGTTTAGATCCCCTTCAAATTAATTGCGTGGATAAAATTTTATTCTCCCTCTCATTGAATGGTAAGTTTCAATTGATTAACATTTGGGACAAGTTTTGAATTTCTTTTGACAAATCACCTCTTTTTACTGCTATTTGGCATAGTACTTTTCCTATCTCTTACTCTACTTTTATGTGGAGATGCCTTAAAGGTTTTCTTCCAGTTGATAATCGTCTCCAACAAAAAGGCATTACTTTAGTTTCCAAATATTCTTGTTGCTCTAATTTGGAGAGTATTGATCATCTTTTTATTAATGGTTTTGTTGCTAAAAAGGTTTGGTTATACTTCAATAGCATCACTGGTAAGAATACTATGATTAATCATAGTAGCTTAATTCCAATGTTAGAAAGTTGGTTTCATTCGACTAAAGATCATATTCATAACATGTTGCCTATCCTTATCTTATGGTATATCTAGAAAGCGAGAAACGAGGCTAAACATGAGAATATTAAGCTGGAGGCTGAGCTTATTATTGCTAATGTGAAAATAAAGGTTATGCAACTTTATAATTACAAAATTATCTCCTGTAAGATCTTTTCTAATTGTAATAATCTGGCGAGTGCTTTGGGTATTACGTTGGATCCCATTATAGCTAATACTGATGATTCTTTTGTTTGCTGGATTAAGCCTAAACCTCCCTATGTGAAATTAAATTCGGATGGCTCTATTGGCCAGTTGAGAGCTGGTGCTGGGGGTTTAATTCGTGACCATATGGGTGATACCCTGGCTGCCTTTGCTTCTCCTTTGCAGAAAACTGATGTTCTTACGGCTGAACTTACTTCTTTATCTTTAGGCCTGGAGCTTTGCTGGAAGTTGGGTTTTTACTCTCTTTGGATTGAAGTGGATTTATATGTGTCTGGTTCATACATTTAGGGATGTTGAACCTGGTAATTCTCAAAATTTCTATCTTATTAGAAAAATTAAAAATATGATGAACATGATGTAGTGCTATATTACTCACATTTACCGTGAGGGGAATGTATGTGCTGACTGGCTTGCTAATAAGGGTTGCTCTCTTAATGGATATGAGGAGTTGGATATTCACAATTTAGATCCAACTTTGAAGGGTATGTTATTATTGGATAAAGCTGGAATGCCTTACAAACGTTATGGTTGATCAGCTTTGTTTTGTTTCTGCTACTCTATCGTTCTTTGGCAAGCTGGTTTCACTTTTTAAGTGTTTTTTCATTCATATTTGGTGGCTTAGAGTTTTTTTTTTTTTTTTTTTTTTTTTTTTTTTTTTTTTTTTTTTTTTTTTTTTTTTTTTTTTTTGGCATTTTACTTCAATTTCTAAAATGTTTGTTAGTTTTCGGTGTTTTCTTATGGTGATCTACTTGGTTGTTGTTATGGTGAGTTGCTTGGTTATTGAGTCTACATCTATCTCTTTCTTTGCTAGTATCTACAGGTGCAGGGACTGGTATAAATTGGATTTGTTGAGTGTTGGGTTTCCGGATCTTTCTAAACATTGGACTAATATTTATGTTTGGTCTAATTTTGAAATTTGTATGACTTTTGGGAGGATTGATATATGGTTAAATGATATCTTTTATGCCCTTCATACCAAGCTGCATATGTTGTTTTATAACAGTTGGATTGGCTGGTCTGGGAGTTATTTTATCGGTGTTATTTATCTTATTTGTAGGGTTTTCCTGTATGTGACTGGTAAGGAGTTTTGCAATTTCAGGTAGATCTTTCTGTCTTTTTTGGTTGGCTTTTTTATGGTATGTTTTCACAAGGAGAATAGTGGGTTTCTAGGTTTTATCTATTGCTATTTCCCTCTCACATTTTTTTGGAGGATTCCTTGTAGGTATAATTTCAAGTATTGGGATTTGAGCATCAATGAATGCAAGGTATCCTTATTTTATTTACTGCCTTTCCTTTTCTATTATTCTTATCTTTTTTGCAGGAGAGCTAT
>NW_021319496.1:420451-424886 GCF_001605985.2 Dendrobium catenatum
AAATGAAAAGCTGTAGGAGATTCTTGATATAGAATTTCGTAAAAAGAGGAAGAATACGGTGGTTCTTGATGGCTTACATCATCCTTATGGGAGTTAAAGGATGAACAATGGCGGATAGAGATATTGTGAAGATTTGCACAACCTTGTTAGCTGCACGGCATGCACATATTCTCCTAGAGAGTTTTGCTCAGAGAAGACGAGAGGAACACGGGAGGGGGCTATAAGCCAAGAGGCTCTGATACCATGTATGACAACACACATAGAGATAGAGAGATAATAGGACAAAGACGATATGAAACAAAAGAGAAATGATTCTTTATTATTGTGTATATCAAGAGTATAAGGGTCCTATCTATTATGTAAAGGTAGGTGATGTGTGATATACATGTGTCATTTGATTATTTGATGCATTGGTGGCTGTATGCTTTTTATGTAAATAAGATGCTGCTTTTAGCTTATATGTGAATCATTGGCATGCTTTGTTAGATTAAACTTGTTGTTAAGTACTTATATGAATCATCTATTAAGCTGTATTATATGACCCTGAGTGATTAAATTTTAATCACCCTTGTTATAAAAAATAATTTTCCACCACCGAAAAAATAGTGAGAAAGAATCTAGAAAAAGTAGCTAAATGAAATTATAGTTACTTTTGAAAGCAAAGCATAAAAAAATGGTCCTAGACATACCCTAAACCTTCCAATATTCTCATTGTTTTCTTTATAATCTATTAAAAATCAGATGAAACCAGTTAGTCAGTCCGATAAAAAAACTCAAAACCGTTGAATATAAAAAGTATGTAAAATTAGAACTAAGCGATCATCTAACTGGCAAACTATTCACGATTTTATCAACGGCGTGGTCCATCATTTTAAAGTGCTAAAATAAGCTAATTTAAAATGAGTTAGCTAAACGTGTTTTAGTTTTTCATTTGTAAATTTAAGCTAGATTCATTAATTCATAAATTTATTTAAGTCGTTTATTTATAGTGGCTCTGGAAGCAGCGTTGTTATCTACGAGAGTCTTTAGGGAGGTAAGATATTGAATAGTTGTGGATTGACCCATAGAAATATTGTGTAATTCGTTCTTGCATTGTATGACTCTTGAGCGGTTTGTTGCTTGCAGGCGCCACTCAAGAGTAATCCAGATTTCTACACATGAGTCGATATTTAGGACATAAGGTAAAATTGCAGAAGAGAGAGTAGAACATTTCACAGTCATTACATTTTGATTGATTATTGTCCATGTAGAAAATATGTTGTTCGAGTGAGATGTGCCATCTGGTTGGAGAAGAAAGTGAGGAGGAATTATGGTGGTAGAGACAATAAACGACAAGTAGTTGTTGGCTCGAAACAATTTTAGAATTTGAGACTGCCAAGCGGGATAGTTATCACCGAAGAGGGTGATGCAGATCGTATTTTTAATATTTGAAATGAAGAATTTGAGGGAAGAAGGAATAGTAGGATTTGTCGAGAGACCTACTATTGAAGAGGAAGGAGAAGATTCCATGATTAGAGATAGAAAAGAAAGCCCAAGAAACAAGTTTAGATACAAGATTTAGACTAGAAATAATAGCGGATGGGAGCCCTACTGGAGGAATGGACAACAATATATACGATTGCGGGAGAAATGAAAAGCTGTAGGAGATTCTTGATGTAGAACTTTGTAAAAAGAGGAAGAAGACAGTGGTTCTTGATGGCTGACATCATCCATATGGGAGTTAGAGGATGAACATCAACGGATAGAGATCTTGGGAAGATCTGTATGACCTTAATAGCTGCACGACAAGACACATTAATGATATCTTCTCCTAGAGAGTTTTGTTCAGAGAAGACGAGAGGAACACGGGAGGGGGTTGTAAGCCGAGAGGCTCTGATACCATGTAAGACAACACAGAGAGGATAGGAAACAGTAGAGAAATGATTCTTTATTATTGTGTATATCCATTGTATAAGGGTACTATCTATTATATAGAGATAGATGGTGTGAGGATGTACATGTGTCATTTGCTTATTGGATGAATAGGTGGTTGTATGCTTTTTATGTAAATAAGAGGCTGGTTTTAGCTTATATGTGAATCATTGGCATGCTTTGTTATATTAAACTTGTTTTTAAGTACTTATATGAATCATCTATTAAGCTTTATTATATTACACTGAGTGATTAAATTTTAATCACCCTGGTTATAAAAAATAATTTTCCACCACCGAAAAGATAGTGAGAAAGAATATAGAAAATAGCAGCTAAATGCAATTATATTTGCTGTCTGAAAAGCAAAGCATCAAAAAAATGGTCCTAGACATAACATAATTCTTCCAATATACTCAATATTTTCTCTCTAATCTATTAAAAATCAGATGAAAACAATTAGTCAGTCCGATCAAAAAACTCAAAACCGCTAAATATAAAATGTAGGTAAGATTAGAACTAAGCGATCATCAAACTGCCAAACTATTCACAATTTTATCGAACGGCTTGGTCCTTCATCATTATAAAGTGCTACATAAGCTAATTTAAAATGAGTTAGCTAAACGTGTTTTAGTTTTTCATTTGTATAGACTTTTTTGTAGCTATTAGTATAAGAATCTTTGTAATGTGGTATAATATTTAAGCTAGTTTCATCAATTCGTAAATTTATGTAAAGTCATTTAAATAAAAATAGTAAAATAGAAAATAACATGAATTATTTCGCTTGAATTTCTCAAGTTTCATAAATATTTTTTTTTTCAAAAATTTTCATAAATTATTTCAAGAAGTATTATCACATTGGGCCTACAAGTAATCCCATATTTTTTCATGGGATTGTTTCCAACTCCACGGGCCGCTTTGCTTGTAGTGTCAGCATGCTATTGGACTCTACTTTCTTATTTTAAATTTTTGGTTGACAAGAGGATCATTAGTCTAGTAGCAGGAGTTTTGACTAATAATCAAGAGTTATTGTGTTCGAAATTTATGTATGTGATGTGTGTTGAGTTTACCTCAATGGCTCAAATATCACTGCATATTATTATTATTTTTTCAAACAACTAAGCTCATCTTAGTCTGTTGGATAGGAGTTTGACTATTAATCAAGTGGTCCTATGTTCGAATATTACATGACCATAGGGTTGTTCAAAATCGGGTTACGAGTCAGGTTCATGTTCAACCCGAAATTGATCTGACACTATTTTACCCGACCTGAACCCATCCTATTTTTAAAAATGGGTCAATTTTTCACACATGAACCTGACCCTCTTTGAGTTCGAGTGAACCCGACCAGACCCGTAAGTTTGTTTCCACGCTTATTCAGCCAAATCTTGTAAATCTGCCCACCGGCCCAAAGTAGCGAGAGGCGAAGGTGTCATCGGGAGCAGGGAGAGGCAGGATAGCAGGACGATGGCGTTGGCTTCTGGCGACATTGAATCACAATTGTGGGACAGCAAGGGTTCGTGTTGAACCGCGACAGGAGGAAAGAGGACACCATTTTCATTTATTGTTTACAATGGGTCACATGTCATTTTTTGGTTTTTGGGTAAACCCAAATACAACCTTTTTTTACAAACAGGTTGAAATCCAGAATCTAAACCAGACTCGACCCATTTCTCAAACATGTTGACCCTAATCTTGAATTTTCGGATCGGGTTTTTGGATCTTGTCAAATATTGACATCCATGATTGACCTAAATGTCCCAAAAATAAAAACAAAAAATTTTAAAAAAGTTGTTTTCCGTTATAATTTTTTTTTCCGGTGATCTGTGCTTTTAGCTGTTGCTACGCGCTGTCCCTACTTTAGATTTATAATGTGATCCCAAAGATAGGATGTTATTTTATTTTATAAATTTATGAAAATTATGATAAAGTTTAAAAGTTTCATTATATATATATATAATATATATTATATATATATATATATATATATATATTGAGATATCTTAAGAGAACTTTTTAGTACAATAACTTTTTGTACATGAATAATTTTTAACTATAAAGATGATTTAGAAAATAATGTGAAAACTGTCACAACCTAAACATATGTATTTTATTTTATTTTTAAGTTGGCTGAAATTAAATTGTTGCGTGCTAGAAAATACGCGGCGGTAGAGTTTGTAAATTCGTGTCCGAGCGTTGCACGTAAATTTAACACACAAACAGTAAAGAGAATATGAACACCGGAATTTATACGTGGAAAACCCAAAAAGGGAAAAAACCACGGGGCCTTGCCCAGTTGCAAAGTTCCACTAGTGTTTTTGTAGATTACAAATGGCGGATTCGTCCCACAAGTTGGGATAATCCAAATACAATTCGTTTCTTCCAAGAAGTTTACAAAATTCTGCAAATTTCCTGCGTTTCTCAAAAATCTGGTAAAGTTCCGGCGTCTTCAGGCGGCAGGAAGAGCTCCGACGGTGGTCGAGGAGGTGAGGAATCTCCTTTTCCCCTTTCTCCTCTTCTTCTTCTC
>NW_021319496.1:424956-425942 GCF_001605985.2 Dendrobium catenatum
GAAAAGAGCTCCGGCGGTGTTCGAGGAGGAGAGGATTCGCCTTTTCCCCTTTTCCTTCTTCTTCTCTCTCTTCACTTGAGTCCCCCTTGTGAAGATCAGGGCTCTATTTATAGCTTTTCTGGAGTGGCATAGCTCGTAAATAGGTATGAGATCATGGGCGAATAGGGAGTGGTTTGAATGGACGGCAGATATTGAACCCTTCGATCGTGCACTATTCGTTGGACATTTGGAGACCTTAATGATGTAGAAATTTGGAGATCTTGAGCTCGTAGGATTCGTTTCGTCGAGCCGCTCAGTTTGACTATAAGCTCGCTGAAATCGGAGTTCGTGTGCTCCCGAAATTAATTTTTGAAGTTTTCAACTAGCTTTTGTCTCGAGATTCGTGCCCGATAAAGCTAATTTTGTGATGCCGTATCAAAAATAAATGGAATAAGGTCTTAGCCTAGAAGATTATTTCTCTGAAGAATATCATTTTAGATATGAATGACTGAAAATCTCACATTCGCATTTTAATTGATTGAAACTTATTTTACACGGAGTCTTCTCGATGACTTGAGATGAAAGTGAATATAATAAAATTATTATTTTCATCCTCAATTATATTAAGTAATTGGTATCTGAGCGATTATCATCATTGAGAAATAATTTTCTCTCTATTTTTTGTCTGCTAACTTAAAAATTTTTTGTTTCTATATAATAATATTAACATTTATCTAATTTTAAATTATAAACTTTACCAACATATTGGCTTTATTTGATGGGGTTCTGGGCCGTAGGACTTTAGTCATCTTAAATAAAAAATTAAAGTAGGCATGTGAAGAGAATATTTTGATTATCGATAATAGTTTGATGCACAAATGATTTTTTTTTTATTGCTATGGAAATATAATTATGGGTTTTCGAGGAAAATTTAATTTTGTTTTATAATTCTGATACTTATAATTATTTCATAGTACGGATTAGCTATATTAATATACGTTTAATTT
>NW_021319496.1:426042-441926 GCF_001605985.2 Dendrobium catenatum
TAGGCTCTAGAGTAGACCCTAAGGTCTGGCTCTAGGAGAGGATCCTAAAGTCTAGAGTGGATCCTAGGATCTAGAATTAATCTAGAGATTGGAAGGGCTTTAGTGACCTCATACAAAAATGAGGTCAACAACAATTTAAATCCAATTTTGAAGGGTATGTTATTATTGGATAAAGCTGGTATACCTTATAAACGTTATGGTTGATCTGCTTTGTTGTGTTTCTGCTACTCTGTCGTTCTTTGGCAAGCTAGTTTCATTTTTTAAGTGTCACTATAGGGAAATCATCTATTTCCGGCGGTTTTTCGGCGGTTAAGTTACCGCTGGTAAAAACGGCGTAGGAAAATAAATTCCGGCGGTTTTTACCGGCGGCAATTTATTCCGGCGGCTTTCTAGAGGTTATAAAAATAGAAATAAAAAAAATTAATAGAAAATAAAAATTAACTAACTAATTAATTTTAAAACAAAAATTAAATAAATTATTAATATAAGTTTTAATAATTTTTTGTTAAACCATTTAAATAGTAAAAATTTTATTCATTTTCATTAAATTTTTAAAAGGCGCTGGAAAAATGAAAAAGTTGCCGGAAGTTCCGCCGGAAAATTCCTTGGGAAAAAGCCATCGGAAATGCGACGAAAAGCCGCTAGAAATGTGGCCGCCGGAAAGCCGCCGGAAAATTCCGCCGGAAATCAGTGATTTTCCTGTAGTGTGTTTTTTCATTCATATCTGGTGGCTCAGAGTTTTGTTTGGCATTTTACTTCAATTTCTAAAATGTTTGTTAGTTTTCAGTGTTTTCTTATGGTGATGTACTTGGATGTTGTTATGGTGAGCTGCTTGACTGTTTTTGAGTCTGCATCATTCTCTTTCTTTGCCAGTATCTACAGGTGCAGGGACTGGTATAAATTGGATTTGTTGAGTGTTGGGTTTCCGGATCTTTAATTTCTAAACAATGGACTAATATTTATGTTTGGTCTAATTTTGAAATTTGTATGACTTTTGGGAGGACTTATATATGGTTAAATGATATCTTTTATGCCCTTCATACCAAGCTTCATATGTTGTTTTATAACAGTTGGATTGGCTGGTCTGGGAGTTATTTTATCGATGTTATTTATCTGATTTGTAGGGTTTTCCTGTATGTGACTGGTAAGGAGTTTTGCAATTTCAGGCAGATCTTTCTGTCTTTTTTGGTTGGCTTTTTTATGTTATGTTTTCACAAGGAGAATAGTGGGTTTCTAGGTTTTATCTGTTGTTATTTCCCTCTCACATTTTTTTGGAGGATCCCTTGCAGGTATAATTTCAAGTATCGGGATTTGAGCATAAATGAATGCAAGGTATCCTTATTTTATTTACTGCATTTCCTTTTCTATTATTCTTATCTTTGTTTGCAGGAGAGCTATGCTGAATGGGTATCTTATGCTCCTTTTTTTGGGTGTTGTTGTCTCACAGCCTGAGAATTTACTTAGGTTTTTTTTTGTAATCGTAGGATAAAGATCCACTGGCTCACAGGTTTTTATTTTTCTTTTCATTTTGTAGCTCTTTCGAGCAGTAGTGAGCTGGAGGATCTTTCTAAGGACTGTATAACCGTATTTTTGAAATTAACACGTAGGCCCCTCTGTGGGTTTTAAAAAAAAAAAAAAAAAGAAGAGAGTTTGATCTAGCATTCGAAAGATATATTGGGGTCTAGATTATCTCAAAGATGATAAAAGATATATAAGGAGATCATAGTCAAAGTGGTGTTCACAAGATATTATTACATGTACAATACATGTAATAAAACACTTTTGGCAAACTAATGCATATTGTGAGCAGCCCATCATAAACCTCAACGTTCATATCACATTTGAAATATTCCTACAGTAGATGAAGCATAAAACAAATTCAATTTGTTAGTTTAATCAAATGTAAGAAAATCGTTATAATGCAAAGTTTGAAAGGCACTTTACGATTTTAGAAATCAGGGATTTAGCACGAAAAGGTGGAATCTTTTGTGAGATTTGATTTTTCATTTAAGGATGTTTCGCTTTTTGGGAGATTTGGTTTTGCATTTTAGGCTGTTTGCCTGGACTTCTCTCAAATCAGCCTCAAATCCGACCTAAATCCTACAGTCAAACAACCCCTTAAATGTTGAACCTTTTTTTTATTTTAGGGATTACATTAACAAAGAAGTAAGAAGAATGAGAAGAAGAGGGATAAGAAGATGAATAAGAAGAATGAGAAGAAGAAGAAGAAGAAGAAGAAAAACGGGAAGAGACTCACACTAAAGAAAGGCTAGCCAGATGTGCCTTCGGGTGAGGAGAATAACGAGCAAGATGCGAGCAAGATGTATGGTGTGCTCCTCTTCGACAGCAGCTGCGACGCTCTGTTCACTCCTCTTGACTCGCATGTAGGAACAAAGAGAGGATCGAAGACGGAGAGTAGTCGATCGAGCTTCAGTTCACGCATATAAATTGGAAATTAGGCTTCTAGCAGAGCTTCACCGACGATTAAAATAGGTGCTAATCACACCAGTTAAAACCGGTGCAATTTGCATAAAACTAGCACAATTTGCACAATTGCTAATTGCACCAATTTTAACTGGTGCTAAATTATGTTTTTGGCGGCGGTTCTAAAATCGCTCCTAACAACTGCTGCAAAAAATTCAATTTTCTAGTAGTGTCAGTTTGTGGTTGGAGGAAAAGTAACACTTGGTGGGGATAGCATATTGCATTTTTATTACTAAATTACTTATCCATAATTATAATCAGTGTTCATATGTTTCTTTTTTAGAATTCTTACTAAATTTTAGTACAAATTATGCAAATTCAATTCAAAAATATCTAGATCTGTATATATTGAATTTTTTAATAATGTGCCACATCATAAGAGAAATAAGTGTTAGTTAGTTTCACATATATATTAATAGTGATCATTTTTCATAAACTCTATTTTTTCATTTGGCATATGTAAAAAAAAAACCTCATCTTAACAAGGCATGCAATCAAATGTCCATATGTTCTTCAAAAAAAGTTTAAAGTCATCTTTAAAAAAAAAAATTCAAAAAGTCATAAAATTTCTTTTCTTTTTTTTTTTCTCTCGTAATATTTTGGTTCACATCCTCTTAACCAATGTGGATTGAATGGGAAAAAATGGAAAGACTCGAGAACAATCTCCCAACATATATCTTTCTCCTTATTACTCCTAGCTCCTTTCCCTGCCACAACTCAATAATACAAGTTGGTACTTCTCTACATATCCATACATGAAAATTTAATCTGACTCTAAATAACTGAAATAAGAATAATTATGATAAGGATAAAAAAAGTGATAAAACATTTATGAACTTTAGGCCATCAATGGAAATTGGGGTGATCATGCCATGACCAAAAGGTATTTTGATCTTCCATACCGCAGAGTAAATTGCCTAAGTTCTCTTCTGGGAGCTCTGGTCTTGTCGATGATCCATGTAAGAACTGTGACATTGTGGGCAGCGGCCGGATCGCCGGAAAAAATGATATGCTTTGAATATGATTTAGTTGGTCCGTTAATGGTCTTGAGATGTCCAAGTTGATATCTGAACTATGCTCACTTCTATTACTGCAAGATCCTTCTATGTCCTTATTCAGATTGATTAGTTCTGACCTTTCCCTACCTTTAAGAGCTAGGATCTGCCATTATAAAAACAATGAATATAATATTTAATAAAATAGGTACACAAATTTCATTTATTTTGTTGGTTTAAAATACATGAGAAATAAGAATCTAAAACTGAAAGATAATCCTCAACAAATAATTAATTAAAAGACCAGCCAAAGCTATGGTTTACCAATCATTAAGCCCATGCATCTTTCTCGAAAGACTCAGTTCTAAAGGATCTCACAGTACCAAATACAGAAGTGCAAGTGGAGTTTAAACAAAAAAATATTGAAGAAATAATTTACCTCAGCTTGGAGTTTCTTATTCTGAGACTGAAGAGAATCATTATCGGACTTGATTGCATCAAACTTTCTCTTAAGTAAATTAAAATCCTTCTCAAGTTGCTTTGTCTTCCACCTTGCCCTTCTGTTTTGAAACCATATAGCAATTTGCCTTGGCTGAAGGCCAAGAGCTCTAGATAGTTGAATCTTCCTCTCTGGTTCTATCTTGTTCCCTAGCTCAAAGCTCTTCTCAAGTGTTCTCACCTGCTCCATATTCAGCCTCCTCTTCTTCTCCCCCGGCAGTGAACTTTCGTCGGAGAGATCGTCTTCGCCCTCCGCATTACCAGAAAAGGTAACTGACCTTCTTCCCATCATTGCCACCATCCCTACTCAAAAAATAAATGATTTACACAACTAAATCAAGATGATATTCAATTTATTTTATGAAGTTAGAATCACCTCTTGAGAAGTCATGAGGATTTGAAGGGAAGAGGGGATTAAGGGAGTTCATGGTGGGGTTTTGTTCATCATGTAATTGGAGAATGAAATTAGGATGGAAGAAAGGGGAAGTTGGGATGCCATTGGAGGATGAAGCCATGTTCTCGTCTAGCGACATGGGGGAAAGGGAAAGGAAGAGGAATTAAGGGAAAGAAGAAAGTGAAAGTGGGGTGGGGAAAGAGAATGGTGAGGTGAAGGGATTTGAGCATGAAGTGAGAGATGAAGATTGATGTAAGGGCATAACAAATTTTGTACTTAAAGAGACTTTTTTATAATACAAATTTTATCTTATGAATAGCATAACATAAACTTTTAAAAAAAATATATATATTTTTTTTGGAAAATTAAGGGCCAAGCCAAATTTTTAATGATAAAAAGAGCTGGTTACATGAGTAAATTGTAGAAAACAAAATACAAAAGAGTGGAACAAATTTACAAAAGGAAGACCCACCAAGAAGGTGCAAAAGATTACACTTGTCAAAAATTGAATAAAGGAAAATAGACCACCCAAGAACCATGCGAAATAAGAGCAGCATCACAAGATGTAGGGCTCAGCAAGGAATAGATTGCACCGAATGCGCCCCGCCAAATTATTCATGAGACAATGCCAAGTCAAATAAAGTGGCAACATATGACCTTCAAAACTTTTTTACTGATCCAAAGTTTTTATAAAAATATTGTAAAAGATTAATAAGTTATTTACTGATAATTAAATTATATATATTATTTTGAATAAAGTATTATATATGTAAAATAATAAAATATTATTATGAATGAGTTAATTACAGATAAATAAGATAAATTTTAACAAATGAGAGAATATTTTTTCATATAAATCTAAATTATTTTATCATGTTAAATAAAAACAAAGTTTGAATATAATGTTTTAGTGAGAGAAAAAAAAATAAAGTGAGAGAGAGAGAGAGAGATAGAGAGAGATGGGGAAGGAATCCTAGGGACCGGATGTGTCCTGAAAGTAGCAGAGGCTGCTACCTAACACACATACAAGGCATCATGCACCTGCTTCTCTCAGTATCTCACCCTTCACATTCACACATAAGGAGAAGCACTGTAACCCTAACCCTAACCCTAATCACTGACGCCTACTCTGAAGCTGATTCTTATTGGTGGATCACTTTTGTCTTCGTGTTTTTATAAGATGTGGCCTTTCTCTAACAGTCTAACCTTTTTAAGTTCATGTTTGAGATTTTTTTTTTTCCATTTTTTTGGAATAGATATCATCATGTAAATTTTTCTGACCCATTACTTCATATTTGGATTGATCAAATTAACCAGAATTTTGAATATATTGATGATTTTATTCAACTTATAACTATATATGGATAAATATGAAAAAATATGAACACATCATGAAACAAAAATGACAACTTAAATAATAATAAAAAAATTTGGTGTTAGTTTCAATTTTCTAAATAGATAAAATTTTAGTGCTACATATGAAAATTTCCTTAAAAAAAGCAAAAATTTAAAATTTTCTCTAACTCTTTCTAACATTTTCTTACCTCTAGATGAGAAAAGTATAAGGTTAGTTAATCATTTCTAGCATTAAATTTATTAAACAACCATATTATATATATATATATATATATGACAATTTCTCATATTAAGAATATTCAGAAAATACAATCTAATGCTCTTAATTTTATTTTTTTTAGAAAAATGCTATTGAATAATAGTATGTGTTATCTAATGCGACTATCTGCCTATGATGTGGCTAGAAGAACCCCAATTGAGTGCCATGGCAAGTCCTTAGGAGTGAATGCCTTGAGCGAATCTTTAGGGTGAGCTTCTCAAGGTGAGTTCCTTTGTGAGAGATGAAGGTGCTGAATTATGCTATGAATAGTTTTATCTAAGGGTTGAGATGTTTGTGACTAACAATCTTCTGGAGTCACAAGTGATCACTTCGTCTTATGCCACATGGTACATAAATACATAGTGTCTTCCAATCTTAGATTATGCATACGTAAAGGCTATTTTTGGAATGCAAATGATATAAACTCGATCATACGGAAGAAAACTTGTAAATTTTGTTACGATTGAGAGTTATGTTTTTTTTTTTTTACTAATTTTACTTTCTGTTTATTTCACCTCTTACTTAATAGCAACTCTTTATTTTCTATTAAGGGCAAATCTTTATCTTTATTTTCATGGCAGTTGTTCTTTGAGCAAGCATAAACTGAGTGATTTTTTTTTTTGTAATGATAAGAAAGAGAGAGAGAGGAGAGATAACGCCTATTAATGCTAGATGTGACACGGACCATGGAATTTAATCCTTTGATTTTTTTTTTTTTTATAAATACCACCTCGCTTTTTGGTGAGGGGCACGTTCTCTTCATTTCTTTTTCAACATTCTCTCACTCAATTAACTTTTTCCTTAGCTGCTACAAGTATTCCCATACAAGATGCATGGATTTTTTTGAAAGGTTTCATAATATCAAATCTCCTTGATGACTGAGATGTTCGTTGATATGATCTTCTTTGGGTATTGTTACAATGACACAACCAAGATTGTCTGAGTCCCCATTAAGGATGAATATTTCAATACGTTATATGAGGACAACCTATGCTTTTCATGTGACCACTTCAAACTCGGACTGCAACTTCTCCTTTTATCTAGAGCTTTCCAAGATCCTTAAATTTTATAAATTTGTGCAAGTGCATGTTATGTAAACCCAATAATGATTATGGTGATCTTAATTTCCCATTTCCAGTGAGTGATGATCAAGTAAGGTTTCAACTTAGACATAAATGGAGGTATAAGGACTTGAACTAAATGCACGTATAGTGACTTATAGAAACTTGATTAAATACTTCAAGATGCATTGCGATATGACTCTAAGAGATAGAATCATTTATATTTTATTTTATACACACAACCCATTCAACAAATACTAACATATATGAGCCATTAAATCATTTTTATACAAATTTAATTAGATTGTGTGAATTAGGAGTGTTCAAGATAAGACAACGAAGAAGTGTTTATGAATGAATTCTTATCGCACCAAATTTCAGTTTTCTAACATACAGACAATAAAGCACCCCTGAAAAATCTTTTTTGTAATTCAATATTCCATTCTTGGAGGGCAAGGAATATTTATGTTCATGAAGGGAGAAAAATCGGTGCGGTAATGACTGCTTCTCTAGCAGTTTGTAATTCTGCAGTTTTAAATAATCGAAGATATGCTAATTCAGGTATAGAGAGTGCTAATCAACCACTTTCGTTGTTGAATTCTTGGCATTCTCCTCCACCTGATTGGATTAAAGTTAACATAGATGCTGCTCTTCAGAACTCATACAAGGCTGGAATAGGAGGTGTCTTTAGAGATCATTATGGGAGGTTTTTGTTGGCTTATGGAATTCCTCTTATTTATTGGGATGCAGCGGCTGTAGAGCTTCAAGCTATCCTTGCTCTTAAAATAGTCATCAAAGATTGGATGCTAAATTACAAAGGACTCATCATTGAAGGAGACAACATGAATGTCATCAATTTCATCAAGGCTTTAATTGGTGAACAAAGGAGGTAACGAATCATTTGACATTTCTTTTATTAAAAGATTTGATTATGTTATTTTTAACTGTGTTGATAGGAGAAGCAATAAATTAGCGGATCTTTGTGCTAACTTTACTTGTTTTAGCTCTTTTATTTGGAATGATGTGAGTGAAAGGAACATCCCTCCTTTCATCAATTTATTGGAAAGGGAGTCTGATGCTTGTAAAGAGTACTTTGTTTGTTTCTTCTTTTCAATAAAGCTTTCTTGCTTTGCCTTCAAATAAAAAAATAATAATAATAAAGCACCCCTAAAGAAGAAGTTCCCCTAATTATTTTATGTCTAATTAACACTAAAAATAATATAATAAAAAACATATCTACATAAATTAGGAAGGAAATGCAATAATTAGAAGCAATATATAGACGCACACACCTAATGATATAGTTGTGGAAGTTAAGAATGCACACTAAATACATAACTCAATTATTTATATCAATTCACGCTAATATTTTCTAAACCGACAGAGAAAATATATTAGATCTAGTATCATAATTGAAGTTTTGATTATAATTAGTTTAAAAGTTATTAAATTTATTTTGAGATAAGTGTAATACAAATCATGAATGATTTCTTGTTTTTTGCAACTCAAAGTAATCTAAATAATTTTAAAATCTTTTTAACTAAAATTTGGTGAGGATACCCTAATCCTCAAATTTTCCTCTAGAAATGACACATGATTCATTGTTCCTTAATTAAATATTAACTAAAAAAAAAACATGATTCATTGTTCCTTCAAACTTCTTTTGTTGCCTTGTTGGACATCTATATTATTAGACATGGCCAATTTCTATTGTTAGGTTGTGGCCCTTCTTTTAGCTGGCATGGTAGCATAAGGCAGCACCACTGCCAGCGCATTGCCTTTTTTGTTGGGCTGGTAATCTCAAGCAAAATTTCCTATTTCTATTTTTCTAAATGCAAGATGGCCAGCCTTTGTTTTCATATATAAAATATCTCCATTTAAAAGGGCTCTAAACAAATATATATATATATATATATATATATATATATATCTTTCTTAACATAAGTCAAATCTAATACCTTAACTTTCCTAACCGGGTCATCGAAAGGCCTCCGCTTAATGTGACCAAACCATCTAAGGCGACTCTCTCTAATCTTATCTTCCACTGGAGCAACTCCAACCTTTTCACGTATATGCTCATTTAGTATCCTATCTCTAAGGGTCAAACCACTCATCCACCTAAGCATCCTCATCTCTGCAACACTTAACTTAAAAAGGTCAAAATTCAAAACTAGAAAAAAATAAATCTAAGCCTGGATTAAACTATAATCATTAAAAAATGCATAAACTTATATGATTACTTAATTATTATATTAAGTCTGCTGACCTTTCTCGCCCAAGCCCGGAATCAAGGCCCTAGAAAAAAGGAAAAAAGAGTCAAAGAAGCTAAAATTGAAAAAAAAAAAGAATTATTGAGCTTAGTATAAGATAATTTGTATGCAAATGACTATTATAGTGACGAATATTAAATAACGTAAATACTAAACATATGCAAATTATTATTATAGTGACTAATATTAAATAATGTAAATACTAAACATATTATTAATATAGATCAATATTAAATATTAAGCCAAAAACTAAATATTAGCATAAGATTTTTCTGCATGTTTGTATGGTATAGGAAACTAAAAAATAAAGTAGGTTCTTAACCAAATAGCAATTAAGGGTTTGATTAGGACAGCTATAGTTTTTTTATAAAATTAGTTGGGAAGTTATTGTGTGAAAACTATTTAATTCAAGGGCGGACCCTCATACAACCAAGGGTGGGCCCACCCAAAAAAAAACATATCTTGTAGAGAGTAATTTTTGTATTTTGACCCTCCTTAAAAAACAAAATTTGCCGTAAAATCTCTTTTCTTGCCCGCACCCTTTTGTGCATTCTATCTTCACAGTGTGCGCCGTTTCACAAGTTTGAGTCGCAGCCCCTCTCGAGCCTTCTCTCTTCCTATTGTGACATGAACAAGTCCGAATCCCTGCATCTTGAACTAGTTGTGATCCCATGCAGCACTTCTCGTGAGTGTTCGTGAACAACAAAGCAAGTCAAGGCCTGGTCCTTGCCTTTCTATCCTCTTGGATTGAAGAAAAAGAAAAGTTGAAATTTTTTTTTCTTTTATTATATATTAATATGAGTGTGTTTAATGTGAATCTCAAGTCATAGATTATATATGAATGATATCAAATCAAAGCTTATGTAAGAAAAAGCAGAGAGAGATAGATAAACAAGGGGACAAAGAGGATATGAAATGAAAAAGAAATTATTCTTTGTTATTGTGTATATCCAGAGTACAAAGGTACTATCTATTATATAGAGGTAGGTGGTTCGTGATGTACATGTGTAATTTTCTTATTCGATGCATAGGTGGTTGTATGTTTTTATGTAAATAAGAGGCTGCTTTTATGCCCTCACAAGCTGATGGGGAGATATGAACCATTAGCTTGGTTCAGAGAAGATGATATCTTGGTGTCGGAAGAGGTTTTGTAAGGATATGTACGGTTTGATCTATTGTGCTGATGGGAACAACTCGAACCTTGTTGGAGTGAATATGCTCTTGTATGAAATAGAAATCCATGTCTATGTGCTTGGTTCTTGCATGAAAGACTAGATTTTTTGTCAATGCAATTGCCAACGTGTTGTCATAGTGAGTGTATGTAGGCTAATATTGTGGTAGATTGAAGTCCAAAAGGAGGCGGTGAAGCCAAATGTCATCTGTTGTAGCAACCGCTAGTGAATAATATTCTACTTCGGTAGAGGAGTGAGCAACAGTTCATTGCTTTTTAACCGTCCAAGAGATGAGTGTGTCACCCATAAAATAGCAATAACTACCAGCAAGTTGACTGTGTCAACCTAAAGATGGTTTAACCTATAATAGATTTGATTATGTTTGAATTATATAGTGGATTGATTTTGAATGCTTGAGTGGTCTTGATTGAATCACTTGCAATGATTTCATCAATTATGTTTGGTTTAACTAGATTTAGGTCAAGTTGACCCAGTCAACGGTGACTGAATCAAGGTGACTGGTCAAGTCCACTTTTCTTGAAGCATGATTCATAGAGTTTGGGGAGTTCATAGGCAAGCTGGAATTCAACTAGAGGTTTTTAGAGTATGTTGTCGATTGATCCAGCTTGAGCTAGGTTAACTAAATAAAACTGATCTACCATTGGTTCAGGGATTTAATAATGGATGTGTAGATTAAACATTGGATGACTGAAATATTGGATGATTTTGAATGATTGAATAGATTGATTTAAGATTTGATGTATGCAGGTTGATTGGACTTTAATTAAATTTTGATTAAATGCAGTCTATATAGTTAAATACTAGATTATTGAAGCATCGATTGAACGATTTGCCAGATGATTGACAGGTGGTACGCTATCAACCATTAGATATAGAATCAGGAGTTTGGGGAAGTACCTGATGACCTCATACAAAAATGAGGTCAACACTAACTAAAGAGGATGAAGTAATAGCTAGGTGATAGATAGACTTGGAGATGATATCTGTCACTTGGCTATGATGGTGGCCAAAGCGATTAGTCTAATGAAGTGAGGTAGGAATAACAGCATGTCGGTGCGACTGATGAAGGAGAACTAGTAGGAATCTTGGAGAAGGACAAGATGCCATCATGACAGGGTCCCATAAAAACTATAGAATTTGCCGTCTGATCCTTTTTTTGAAAACTAGAAGCATAAAAAAGAATAGAAAGATTGTAATCTTTGGCAATATTAGATACAAATAGAATTTTATTAGAGAACTAAGGTAAGTAAAGAAGATTGTGAAGAACTATCTTACGCTTTGGCGTAGGAAGGACACCAGAGCCAGATTGAGTAATGGGAATAGTGTGACCGTCTCCAATAGTAACTGAGTCTTGGCCATGATAATCGGACTGCTGAAAGATGTTGTCGATGTTGTTTGTGAGGTGTGACGATGCTTCTGAGTCGAGTATCTACTCAGATGGTGTGTTAGGTGTGGCGGCGAGAAGTGTTGTGTGGAGCATATTGTGCATACGGGTTTGGATATTGAAAATTGAGGCAGTGACAACATACATTGGCTTGATGGCTTCTTTTTTTGCAGATTTGATAGTGAATGGTGGCGGTGAGAGTGGAGGACTGAGTTATTTGAGAAGAGTTATTGTGATGACCTCAACCAAAGGTATAGGAGAATCGACCTCTATTTCGACCCTAACCTCTAGTGGAGTAGACGGTTGTGTTTAGCTGCAGATTGGCGGCTACTTTGGAGGATTCGGTCGATAAGTTTTTGTCTTCTCTTAGGATAAGAGAATACATGTCTTCAAGACTAATGATCGAGGGATTTGTACAAATGGATGTTTTGAAAGCTTGGTATTGAGATGGCATATCATTAAGCATGTAGAGCTGTATATCTTCGACATCTATAGTGGCTCTGTCGGCAGCGATGTTATCTATGAGATAATTTATGGAGGTAAGATATTGAATCATCAGGGACTGACCCATATAAATATTATGTAATTCGTTCTTGTGTTGTATGACTCTTGAGGGGTTTGAGGTTTATAGGTGCCACTTAAGAGTAATCAATATTTTCCCACATGAATCAAGATTTAGGATGTAAGGTAAAATACCGGAAGACAGAGTAAAACAGATCACATCCACTAGATTTTGATCGATCATTGTACATGGAGAAAATTGGTTGTTCGGGTGAGATGTTCCATCTGGTTGGAAAAGAATGCGAGGAGGAATTGTGGTGGTAGAGTCAAGAAACAACTAGTAGTTGTTGGCTCGAAACAATTTTAGAATATGAGACTGCCAAGCGGGATAGTTGTCGTCGGAGAGGGTGATGGAGACAATGTTCTTAATATTTGAAATCAAGAATTTGAGGGAAGAAGGAATAGTAGGATTTGCCGAGAGACCTCCTACTATTGAAGAAGAGGGAGAAGATTCCAAAATTAGAGACAAAAAAGAAAGCCCAAGAAACAAGTTTAAATACCAGATTTAGACAGGAAACAATAGCGGACGGGAGCCCTGCTGGAGGAACGGACAACAATCTATACAATTGCGGGAGAAATGAAAAGCTGTAGGAGATTCTTGATATAGAATTTAGAGACCTCCTACTATTGAAGAAGAGGGAGAAGATTCCAAAATTAGAGACAAAAAAGAAAGCCCAAGAAACAAGTTTAAATACCAGATTTAGACAGGAAACAATAGCGGACGGGAGCCCTGCTGGAGGAACGGACAACAATCTATACAATTGCGGGAGAAATGAAAAGCTGTAGGAGATTCTTGATATAGAATTTCGTAAAAAGAGGAAGAATACGGTGGTTCTTGATGGCTTACATCATCCTTATGGGAGTTAAAGGATGAACAATGGCGGATAGAGATATTGTGAAGATTTGCACAACCTTGTTAGCTGCACGGCATGACACATATTCTCCTAGAGAGTTTTGCTCAGAGAAGACGAGAGGAACACGGGAGGGGGCTATAAGCCAAGAGGCTCTGATACCATGTATGACAACACACATAGAGATAGAGAGATAATAGGACAAAGACGATATGAAACAAAAGAGAAATGATTCTTTATTATTGTGTATATCAAGAGTATAAGGGTCCTATCTATTATGTAAAGGTAGGTGATGTGTGATATACATGTGTCATTTGATTATTTGATGCATTGGTGGCTGTATGCTTTTTATGTAAATAAGATGCTGCTTTTAGCTTATATGTGAATCATTGGCATGCTTTGTTAGATTAAACTTGTTGTTAAGTACTTATATGAATCATCTATTAAGCTGTATTATATGACCCTGAGTGATTAAATTTTAATCACCCTTGTTATAAAAAATAATTTTCCACCACCGAAAAAATAGTGAGAAAGAATCTAGAAAAAGTAGCTAAATGAAATTATAGTTACTTTTGAAAGCAAAGCATAAAAAAATGGTCCTAGACATACCCTAAACCTTCCAATATTCTCATTGTTTTCTTTATAATCTATTAAAAATCAGATGAAACCAGTTAGTCAGTCCGATAAAAAAACTCAAAACCGTTGAATATAAAAAGTATGTAAAATTAGAACTAAGCGATCATCTAACTGGCAAACTATTCACGATTTTATCAACGGCGTGGTCCATCATTTTAAAGTGCTAAAATAAGCTAATTTAAAATGAGTTAGCTAAACGTGTTTTAGTTTTTCATTTGTAAATTTAAGCTAGATTCATTAATTCATAAATTTATTTAAGTCGTTTATTTATAGTGGCTCTGGAAGCAGCGTTGTTATCTACGAGAGTCTTTAGGGAGGTAAGATATTGAATAGTTGTGGATTGACCCATAGAAATATTGTGTAATTCGTTCTTGCATTGTATGACTCTTGAGCGGTTTGTTGCTTGCAGGCGCCACTCAAGAGTAATCCAGATTTCTACACATGAGTCGATATTTAGGACATAAGGTAAAATTGCAGAAGAGAGAGTAGAACATTTCACAGTCATTACATTTTGATTGATTATTGTCCATGTAGAAAATATGTTGTTCGAGTGAGATGTGCCATCTGGTTGGAGAAGAAAGTGAGGAGGAATTATGGTGGTAGAGACAATAAACGACAAGTAGTTGTTGGCTCGAAACAATTTTAGAATTTGAGACTGCCAAGCGGGATAGTTATCACCGAAGAGGGTGATGCAGATCGTATTTTTAATATTTGAAATGAAGAATTTGAGGGAAGAAGGAATAGTAGGATTTGTCGAGAGACCTACTATTGAAGAGGAAGGAGAAGATTCCATGATTAGAGATAGAAAAGAAAGCCCAAGAAACAAGTTTAGATACAAGATTTAGACTAGAAATAATAGCGGATGGGAGCCCTACTGGAGGAATGGACAACAATATATACGATTGCGGGAGAAATGAAAAGCTGTAGGAGATTCTTGATGTAGAACTTTGTAAAAAGAGGAAGAAGACAGTGGTTCTTGATGGCTGACATCATCCATATGGGAGTTAGAGGATGAACATCAACGGATAGAGATCTTGGGAAGATCTGTATGACCTTAATAGCTGCACGACAAGACACATTAATGATATCTTCTCCTAGAGAGTTTTGTTCAGAGAAGACGAGAGGAACACGGGAGGGGGTTGTAAGCCGAGAGGCTCTGATACCATGTAAGACAACACAGAGAGGATAGGAAACAGTAGAGAAATGATTCTTTATTATTGTGTATATCCATTGTATAAGGGTACTATCTATTATATAGAGATAGATGGTGTGAGGATGTACATGTGTCATTTGCTTATTGGATGAATAGGTGGTTGTATGCTTTTTATGTAAATAAGAGGCTGGTTTTAGCTTATATGTGAATCATTGGCATGCTTTGTTATATTAAACTTGTTTTTAAGTACTTATATGAATCATCTATTAAGCTTTATTATATTACACTGAGTGGTTAAATTTTAATCACCCTGGTTATAAAAAATAATTTTCCACCACCGAAAAGATAGTGAGAAAGAATATAGAAAATAGCAGCTAAATGCAATTATATTTGCTGTCTGAAAAGCAAAGCATCAAAAAAATGGTCCTAGACATAACATAATTCTTCCAATATACTCAATATTTTCTCTCTAATCTATTAAAAATCAGATGAAAACAATTAGTCAGTCCGATCAAAAAACTCAAAACCGCTAAATATAAAATGTAGGTAAGATTAGAACTAAGCGATCATCAAACTGCCAAACTATTCACAATTTTATCGAACGGCTTGGTCCTTCATCATTATAAAGTGCTACATAAGCTAATTTAAAATGAGTTAGCTAAACGTGTTTTAGTTTTTCATTTGTATAGACTTTTTTGTAGCTATTAGTATAAGAATCTTTGTAATGTGGTATAATATTTAAGCTAGTTTCATCAATTCGTAAATTTATGTTATTTAAGACAGGATATA
>NW_021319496.1:444617-489985 GCF_001605985.2 Dendrobium catenatum
TAATTATATAATTATTTCATACTACGGATTTGCTATATTAATATATGTTTATATATAAATTGAAATAGTTGCTAAAGTTTATACATTTATTCATTATTTCAAGTAATAAAAAAAAAGAAATACTATGCAGCAAAAGTGATCTTTATTCATTATTGATATATTTCTTTCAAAATTTTTTAATTATATTATATTTATCAATGCTAAAAATAATTAGTCCAAAGAAAAATTATATATATACATGTGTGTGTGTTTTTGTGCGAGTAAGTGATAATTCTTATAAGTGATGCATTCCATAAGTTCGTCCAAGGAAGAGTATATTGTTGGTAGAAATTATTATCAATAAATTGAACTGTAATTTTAAGAGTATCATTTATAATTTATTCTTTATGTACTTGGAGTCTTATGATGGCCACCTTTATTTTATACTAAGCATAAATATAGAGCCCATTTAGGGCTTCTGTAACTTTTTATAAAAATGATTTTAAAGATATTATAAGAAATGACTTTTTTGAAACATGATGTTCAAAGCATATTCCCAGAAAAAAAATTTCTTGAAAAAAAAAGAAAAAGCAGTTATTAAATAAAAATTGTGATTATGATCTGAAAAGCAAAGCAGTAAGAAAGTTGTACCAAACGAAGTTATAGTTAATATTTTTATGTATAAGAAAATGATATAGTTGTTAATTATGAGTGCATTTTATTATTTGTAGCTAGTATATATTCTATTTCTACAAATTTAAATTGCGCATCAGTTCTTAATGGCCATAATTAAAAGTTAGATCGTGCATGTTCTCCTCTTTTAAGATTTTTAATTTCCCATGAGTTCAATTTGCAAGCATGGATACGATTTTATCCTGTCTAGGAGTTGATTGATATTTCATTGATATGTAGAGTGAGATTGTCCTTGTTATCTTGTAGAGCCATATTAATTATAATGGAATTGATCATATTTTTAAGAGATCTTGGTGCGGTGTTGAACCTGTAGTTCTTTTCTCAGATGGGACGACTTACTTTTGATACGTCGGGTTGTATCACTTTCAAATCCAAATAGCTGAATATTCATACTCAAGATCCGTCATAAAGCTAGGCTAGTGAATTCTTTTTGTGAAGAATGATTGCAATCTATTGGAAAAATGGTGAAAGGTGAGGGATTTATCCATTCTTCTTCAAGTTGGAGTAGAAGATTTACTAAAGATGCTCAACCTTCATGATGTAGACCCTCTTCACTATGAGGTTCATTATTTGAAATATAAATATATATATATATATATATATATAGAATGTGTTCAAGGTGGGACTATCCACTTAGGTAGAGAGGTCTCATGCACATATTAATGAAAGTCAGCCAAAGTCTTAGAGGCACTTGTCCGCATTTCAATGGTTCCCCCTAAGTGAATATTGAATGATGGTGATGAACATGCATCATAAAAAAAGAAGGGAAAAGGAGAATTAATGTAAAGCAATCTATGTTGGGATAAACTCTACATAACCTATAATTGAACAAAAGATGTAAAGCAATCTATGTTGAACATTCTACTCCATGAATACGAACTATTTCATATGAATCATAATGAATTTATTTCTAAAATGTATACTAGGTTCACTCAAATCATCACTTCCCTGCACACATTAGGTAGAGAATTTATAAATTCTAAAAATGTTAACAAGATTCTTCATTGTCTACCTAGTTCTTATGATGCAAAAATCACTACTATTACTGAATCCAAGAATCTAAATTTTATTCAATTGATAACTTACTTAGATCACTCATTCCTTACAAGTAAGGACTGATTTAAAGGCAACAAGATGTAGGTGTTAAAAGCAAAGAAAAAAATTATAGTCTCAAAGGTTGATGATTCTGATAGTGACAATTCTATTCTTGAAGATGATGATAACATTACATTGATGACAAGGCAATCTAAAAGCTTTCTGAAGAAAAAGCAAAAGCTTTTCCAGTAATGGAATAAAAGTAAACTTAATAAAAATTATAAGGTTTCTTATGATATCAACTATTTAGAATGCAGGAAGCCATGAGGACTGATAGCCCAAATCTTAAAGCTCACCCAATCAAGGAAAGGGGTGAAGAAAAAGTCAAATTTATAAAAAGCAAGCAACATATTTAAAAGGCTTTTTGGGTAGACACCACTTCAGACTCATCTGAGACAAAAGCTAAAGAGGAGGTAACCAACCTGTGCTTAATGCATATAACCATATTAATCATTTCGATCAAGAGGAGGTATTTAAGCTTTCTTATGATGAATAATTTGAAGTTTATAAAAAAATTCATAATGCATATAGAAAGTTCAAGCAAATGTCTGTAAGTCTTAATTCAAATTTTTTGAACTTGTAAAAAGAACATGAATACCTTAGGAAAGACCACTCTATCTTGGATAACAATCATATGGTCTTACTTGATGAAAATAAATTAAATAAAAGCATATTAATTTATCTAATAAGCATGATTCCTTAAAAGCATCCTATATTAATTTAGAAAATTCATTTATGGAATTAAATGCATGTGTTGATGAAACTAATGATAAGGAGCCAACATTAAAAATTGATTATTTAATTCTTGAAAGTGCAAACAAATTTTAAACAATCACCCATGTTGAGAAAGTTACTACCTAGCTTTACATGATTTACATTCTTGCAACTTATATATTTTGATGATTTCAAATAATATTATTTATTATTATTATTTTCTTCTAACATATTTTTGAAGATTTATTTTTGGGTCTTATGTGTACTAAGTTTTCAGCGAAATCATTCTTCAGATTGTTGAAGACTTCAAGTCAAGATCTGCTTAATTTTTTTTTGTAAAACTAGATTCTATATTTTTTATTTTATTTGAGTCTGAGAGAGGGTGATTGTAAATTGAGTAACTTAGCACACAGATATCGGGGGAGAGTTAAAATTTATAATTTTTAAAACTAATCATATAGTACGAATCATGTTCGTATGGGACGATCTGGTCAATTAACTCCTGAACGAGCAAAAGAACGAATAGAGGGGATTAAAATTTTTTCTTAATACTATTCATCTAGACGATCTTTTTTGCTCATCCTAGGATGATGGGCTCTGGACGTGTTCGTTCAAATGATATTTATCATTTGTTCTAGGATGATGTTCTCTGTATGTGTTCATCTAGATGAAATTTATAGTTTATCCTAGAATGATGGGCTCTATATTTACCAAAATGAACTATTCATCCAGATGATATTTTTTCGTTCGTCCAAAGATGATGGGCTCTCGACGCATTTGTTTGAATGATATTTATCGTACATCTCAGGATGGTGCTCTCTGGATGTGTTCGTCTGGACGATAATTATCATTTGTCCCATGATGATGGGCTCTGTATTGGTTAAAATGAATTATTCATCAAGACGATAATTATGATTCATCCTAGGATGAGGCTCTTTGTTATGAAAAATTAATATTCATCCTTCTTTTTCGTACGAACAAACTTTGAGAAAAATCATTCATACCGGATGAATCATGTTCGTAGGGGATGATGATCGGGTACGAAGGTCGTTTGTACCAGTTCACATTAAGTTCGTATACAATAGTTTTTACACTATTTGTATGTATAAAATTGGATCATACGGGACGATAATGAATGGTTAGAAATTAAAAAATACAGTTTTTGGATGATTTTTTGTGTCTTTCTTATAAAAGGTCTACTTAAGACTGTTATAAAATCTTTTTGTCATTTTGGTCTTCGTGCATAATGAAGGAAGATTGAAGGAGAGAGTGAGGGAGAGTGTTTAAAAGAGAATTCTTACTACTGGAGCCTGAAGGGTTCACTTAGTTACTCAAAGGTAAGGACTTCTATTTGTAATTTGTGATTACTTTATTCTTTTCTCTTGCATTTTTAGATTTCTCGTGAGAAGATCTTTCAAAAAGATTTGATTCTCTACCGACACTTGAGGAGTGTGAATAGTTGAAGGTTCTCTGTCGACACTCGAGGAGTGTGAACAGTCGAAGGTTCTCTGCCTACACTTGGAGGGTGTAAAAGGATGATGGTACTCTGCCTACACTTAGAGTGTGTAAAAGGATAACGATTCTCTGCCACACCGGGTAGTGGTGGAAGAAAGTTCTTGTGAAGGCTTCTCCGCCTTATTGTGGGGGCGAAAGGAGAGACACTTATGGTAATAGTGCAATACTTGAAGTGGGAAACTTCAAGGAGTGGATGTAGGCCATGTTTGACCGAACCACTATAAATCTTGTGTCTTTTATTTTCCACTACCTTTTTTTTCTTTCTTTTTTTGTGTTTATCTATGGTTGAAAATTCACTTCTAAAAATTCACTAAATTTAAATTAGTTTAAGAGGAAATTTTTAAATTACCAATTCACCCCCCCTCTTGGTTAGCCGTTGGGACATAAGCTTAGGTATAACAATCTAATTCATATTTAACAAGTTTCAACAAGTTATATGAGAGCTTAATTTAAAAATCAAAAGTTTAAACTACTTTTTGATTAATGGCTATGGCTACATTTGGAAAACAAAACACACCTGAAGGTTACTCCATAATTAGACCTCCCTTATTTGATAATATTCTTTTTGATTTTTGAAAAACATGCATGTCTAAATTTTTAGAGGCACTAGATTATCATATGTTGATCCTAGTTTAGGAAGGGTATACAAAAACAACAAGATTAGTTGATGGTATTAGAATAGAAACACCCTTTACAGATTGGATTATAGAAGAACGTGAATTAGTACAACTAAATGCTAAATGTTTAAATGGTTTCCTTTGAGCTCTTAAGTTAGAAGATTACATACGGGTTTCCACTTGCAAGAGTGGAAAAGACATATGTGATAGACTTTGTATAACTTATGAAGGGACTAATGAAGTTAAAAAATCCAGACTTAATATCTTGTTGCATGACTATTAATTATTTCACATGAAATTTAATGAATCCATTTCTAACATGTACATAAGATTCACACAAATAGTCACCTCTTTATATGCATTGGGTAGGGAATTAATGAACATTTAAATGGTTAATAAGATACTTCATTGTTTGCCTACTACATATGATGCTAAAATAACTATGATTATAGAGTCTAAAGATTTAAATGTTTACTCTATTGATAATCTTCTAGGATCACTAATTCCTTACGAGCAAGGAGTGAGTTAAAGAAAGATTGATGCAGGTGAACCACGAAGAGAGAAGAATATAACACTGAAAGTGGAGGAGATTAAGAGTGTTCTATCACAACCTGAGGATGAAGATGACATCTCACTAATGACTAGACAGTTCAGAAGCTTTCTGAAGAGGAAGCAAAAGAGACATCAGTAATGGAATCGAGGTAAATTCAATAGGAAAATTAAAATTACAAATAATGCTATTTACTATGAGTGCAGGAAACTTGGACACATTATTTCAGATTGCCCAAAACTCAAAGCCTCTCCTAGCTAGGAGTAGGTAGAGGAGAAACCAATGGTGAAGAAGGGTAAAAAAAATTTCAAAGAGCTTTTTGGGCGGACTCAGCTTCAGACTCATCAGAGATTGAAAAGGAAGAGGAAGTCGCCAATCTGTGCTTAATGGCCGATAATCTTGATCAGTCAGATCAAGAAGAGGATCGCTCTCACATAAGGCCTCGTGAGAGTATATAGTACCTGAGTAGTGATTGCTCAAAGCATATCACTGGAAATACTACAGAATTTATATCGCTAGAAGTTAGAAGTGGAGGTAGAGTTACACTTAGAGATAACACCACAAGGAAGGTGGTTAGAACAAGAATGATTGGAAATCTTAAAAAACTTTTTTATTTAGAATGTACTACTTATAAAGGCTTAAATCATAATTGTTAAGTATTAGCAAGCTATGTGATAAAAGATACTGTGTTAAATTTTTCCCTACTAGCTCCATATTAAGCCTAAATGGTAATGATGTTTTGTATGGTATACGTGTAAACAATGTGTATATGCTAGACTTGAATTATATAAAAATTCATACTTCTTTTTATTTAAAAACTATTTCTCATGAGTCATGGCTTTGGCATAGGAGACTTTGTCATTCTAGTATGAAAAATCTTAGGAAAATTACCTAAAAGAACATAGTGAGAGGTATACCAAAACTAAATTTAACTAGGGATCACCTTTGTGATGCATGTCAATTAGGAAAATAGATGAAGCCTTCTTTCAGTCCAACAAGGATCTTAGAACTAATAAACCATTGGAGATGTTACATATGGATCTTTTTGGACAAGTTGGAAGTGTAAGTTTAGGAGGGAAGGAATACGAATTTGTAATTGTGAAAGATTTCTCGAGATTCACATGGGTTAGATTTCTATATCATAAGAGTGAATCATTTGATAAATTTAAAAATTTTTAACTTGGATTCAAAGGAAATTAGGATGCAAGATTTTGACAATTCAAAGTGATTATGGAGGAGAATTTGAAAATGAAAATTTTGAGGATTTTTATAAGGAGAAAGGGACTGATTATAATTTTTTTTGAACTTAGAACCCCTTAGCAGAATGGGATGGTCGAAAGGAAAAATAGAACATTAATAGAAGCCGCTCGAGCCATGTTAGAAGAATATTTACTTCCTAAATATTTTGGGCTGAGGCGGTTAGCACAACATGTTATGTTCTAAATAAGGTAAATGTTAGATCAAACTTGAATAAAACACCCTATGAGTTACTAAAGGGGAGAACACCTAATTTGTCATATTTGCAAATTTTTAGATATATGATGTTCATTCATAACAATGAAAAATCTGTCTTAGGAAATTTGATCCAAAATCAGATGAAGAAATTTTTATAGGATACTTAAGTGTTGGAAAATCTTATAGAGTATTCAATAAAAGAACTTTGGTAATTGAGGAGATTTGATATATTGTATTTGATGAATATAGAATTTTGGAAGAGCCGATTGTTAAAAAGGATGATATAGAGATTGATTCCAAAAAGATTGAAAAAATAAATTTGGATGAAAATTTGGAGATAGAAAACCCGATGCCTAGAGATTTGAAATTTTTTGATAACCACCAAAAGGAATTGATTATAGATGAACATAGTGAGGGTGTCAGGACTAGGCCTGGACTGAACAAAGAAGTCAATCAGTTAGCCTTTATTTTAATGATAGAACCCATAAATATTGATCAAACACTTTTGGATGAATTTTGGATATTGGCTATACAATAAGAATTAAATTAATTTATAAGAAATGAAGTTTTAGAATCAACTGCAAGGCCAAAAGATCAAAGTGTAGTTTAAACTAAGTGGGTATTCAAGAATAAAATGTATGACTCAGGAGTAGTCTTTAGAAATAAGGATAGATTGGTGACTAAGAGGTATAATCAGATTGAAGGAATTGATTTTGAGGAGACTTTTGCCCATGTAGCTATACTTGAAGAAATTAGGATTTTATTAGCCTTTGCCTATTTTAGAGTATTTAAATTGTATCAAATAGATGTTAAAAGTGCCTTTTTAAATGGGGTGATTCAAGATGATGTTTATGTGGAACAACTTCTAGGCTTTGAAAATTCTAAACACCCAAATCTTTTTTTCAAATTAAAAAAGCCATTATACAGATTGAAACTGGCACCTAAGGCTATATATGAGAGGTTGAACACCTTCCTACTTGAGAGATCTTTTGAAAAAGGAAGTGTGGACACAACTCTCTTTCTAAAAAAATTGATAGAGGATATACTCATTATACAAATTTATGTTGATGATATCATCTTTGGATTTACAAATAAAAATATTTGTGATAATTTTTCTAAAATAATGAGTAGTGAATTTGAGATGAGTCTAATGAGAGATTTGAGTTACTTTCTAAGCTTTAGCAATTAAGTAAATTGAGGAGGATACATTTCTTAGTCAGTCAAAATATGTTAAGGGCATGCTCAAAAAGTATGAAATGGATAATGTTAAACCTGTTAGTACACTTATGAGTTCCTCAGTTCTGTTGGATAAGGATCCTAAGGGAAAATTTATTGATCAAAATAAATTTAGGGGAATAATTGGTGTTGCAAATTCAGGTCCATGAACTATGTTTTGATGATTGGCAAACACTCTTACTTGACTTGGACTTTCTTTTACTACTGACTTTTCAGGAATCGAAGATCGGACGGAAAAATGGAGCCACCTCAAGATGGGGTAAATTAGGATTGAGTCAGTCTGTAATTTTATTTTTCCCCTCTTGAGTCAATTGTAATCTTTGGTGTGACTAATGCTAAGTAACCCTACATACACACACTTGAGAAACTTAGAATTTCTATTTTTACTCAAATCGGCCAGGATGATATTTTACATCGTCTTGGACGATCGGGCTTAAAACAGAAAATCTAATCAGGGGTTCTTAAATAAGGCAGCCGTTATTAGCCAATCGTCCTGGATGATACGTGTATCGGCCGGGACGATAAGCTTAAAAGAGAAAGAAATTGATGTCATAAGCAATTAAGGTATTCTGTATTTTTGATAATCTGCCAGGACAATCATCGATCGGCTTGGACGATATTCATAATTATGCCTTAATTAATCAGACAAATCAAGGAAGTAATTAAGGATGATTGATACGATCATATCGGCCTGGACGATCCTGATATCATCCAGGCCGATTTATTCAAAAACTTTAGTTACTTTTGGACGATAAATATCAGCCAGCTTGAATTCAGGGCGATGCTCTAGACGATTTTCCTTTGATTTGTACTAATCGGCCTGGACGATCGTGAGATCATCTTGGACGATCAAGCCAATTTTCAATCATCCAGTTTGTATTTAAGGCGATGCTGTGGCCAATCTTCTGAGATTTGTACTGATCGGCCAGGACGATGGCTATATCGGCCTGGACGATATTGTCGGCAACTTGCAATTAATGAGCTCTTTTGAAGCTCTTCAATTTAAGAGCTCTTGTTCAACATTTTTGAATAATATTTTGCTACTGCCTTGACCTGAGAAGACCTTGAGGAGAGAAAGAGAGAGAGAGAGAGAGAGAGAGAGAGAGAGAGAGAGAGAGAGAGAGAGAGAGAGAGAGAGAGAGGATCTTGTGAGGGGGAGCTTGTGAGGGGATTCACAAGGGTTGCTTCAAGGATCGCTCTGCTTCTTCTTCATCTAGAGTTTCTCATCCGTGGAAGGGTCGGTAGAGGTAAGGATTCAGCATCTGATTGTGATTCTCTGCCAGCTTCAGGAGGAAGCAAAAGGAGATAGGTTCTCTGCCTTACCGGTGTGGCAAAAAGAGGTTCTTTGTAAAGGCTTCTCCGCCTAGCTGTGGGGACTAAAGGAGAGTCTCGATTGTAGTGCAATACTCGGAGGGCACCTCTGAGGAGTGGACGTAGGTCGAGTTGATCGAACCACTATAAATTTATGTGTTCTTATTTCTTACTTCCGCACTTTAATTCCGCACTTATTTTTGTGGTGTTATTTTGGTTTATGTGATTTTTACTTCTTTGTGAAAAGAATTTTTTTAAATACCAATTCACCCTCCCCTCTTGATAAGCTTGGGCCAGTTCTATAGGGCTTAACATCCCTAACAAACTTTCAAGTGGTATCAGAACGGGATTCATAAAAATTAGTTTGAAAACTTTTTGAATTTTGATCCATGGCTAACTTTGGGAATCATAACACTACGGAAGGGTATTCTATTTCCCGACCTCCCCTGTTTGATAACATACATTTTGATTTCTAGAAAACCCGCATGTCATCATTTTTTACAATCTACTGATTATCGCATGTGGATGCTTATCAAAGAAGGTTATTCTCCACCTTCTCATAAAATTAATGGTGTTAAAACTGAAATTGCTTTTAATGAATGGACTTTCGATGAAAGAGATTTAGCCCAATTAAATACAAAATATTTGAACTATTTTTTCTGTGCTTTAAAATCTGAGGATTACATGCGTGTTTCTACTTGTTCAACTGGTAAAGAAATTTGGGATAAATTGTGTATCACTTATGAAGGCACTAATGAAGTTAAATAATCTCGTTTGAATATTCTCTTGCATGACTACAAACTTTTTCGTATTAAACCATCTGAATCTTTTTATGACATGTATACTAGGTTTACACAGATAGTCACTTCACTGCATGCATTATGAAGAGAACTTTCTAACTATGAAAAAGTAAACAAGATTTTGAGATACTTGCCATCGTCATATGATGCTAAAATCACTGCAATCACTGAATCTAAGGATTTGAACACTTATTCTATTGTTAACTTACTTGGCTCACTCATTTCTTACGAGCAAGGGGTGAATCAATGAAATCTTGATGTAGGTGAGAAGTAAAAGGAGAAAATAGTTGCACTGAAGGTGCACAAATCTGACTCCAATTCTTTCGGGGCTAAGAGCGATGAAGTTGCCTTCATCACAAGGCAATTCAAAAGCTTTCTAAGGAAGAAGCAAAAGAATCATTGGAGAAAAGGTAAGGATCATAAAAATTCTAAAGGATCTTTTGATGTCGTTTGTTATGAATACAAGAAACCATGACACATGAGAACTGATTTCCCTACACTTAAGATCACTCAAGAAAAGGAAAGGGTTAGGAGAAACCTAAGATAAGGAAGGACAAGATGAGAGTTCAAAAAGCATTTTGGGCGGATTCTACCGGACTCATCGGAGATGGAACCAGAAGATGAGACATCAAAATTGTGTTTGATGGCGGACGACAATCTAGATCAAGAAGAGGTATGTGAACTTTGCTACGATAAACTCCTTGAAGTTTCTAAAAAGATTCACGCATCATATAGGAAAGTAAAGAAAACACATGCTAGCATGAAATTAGAGTTCTTGAATCTACAAAAAGAGCATGAAATTTTGACTAAAGACCATCAAACGATTGATTCAAATCATATGACTTTACTTGATGAGTTAAATAAAAATTATTGTGAATTAGTTGAAAAGCTTGATGCATTAAAAGTTTCACACACATCACTTTAATCTAATTTTAAGAAGTCTAAATAGATGGAAAAAAATGTGAGGATTAAAAATGAAGTCTTAAAAAACACTAATTTGAAGATTCAAAATGAATTAGAAACATGTAAGAAAACTAGGATGACACCTACTTTTGATCAGTTGCCAAGACCTAGGAAGAGGCATTATAACTCAAACCATTTAAGAAATCCTTTTCCTAGAGTTAGATGTTTTTTCATGTGACATGCTAGGACACATCTCACACACTTTCACTGTTCACCATAGTACACATTGGGTGTGGATACCTAAGGTGCATGATCCACAGCATACCACACATGCATTGTTTTCTACTTTTTATAAGGAGGGACCCAAACCTGTTTGGGTTCCTATATCTAACATTTGATAATTTTGCAGGAGGGCTCTCACAAAAGGCCTCGTGAGAGTATGTGGTACCTGGATAGTGGATGCTCTCGACATATGACTGGTGATGCAAATCACTTTGTTGTACTAGAGTCCATGACTGGAGGCATGGTTACTCTTGGAGACAACACCACCAAGAAGGTGGTAGGCATAGGTATAATTGGTAATTTCAAGAATCTTATGATTGAAAATGTTTTGCTTGTAAATGGATTGAAGCACAACTTGCTCAGCATTAGTCAACTCTGTGATAAAGGCTTCATCGTGCAATTCTTTGCAAATTCATACATTGTAAGTTTAAGTAACAACACTATTTTGTAGGGAAAGAGGGTTAACAACATCTACATGCTTGATTTAAATAACATTGAATGTGCTGCTTCATTTTGTTTTAAAATAGTGATTGATGATTCATGGTTGTGGCACCGGAGACTTTGTCATGCAAGTATGAAAACCCTTAGGAAAGTGGTCGAAAAAGACCTAGTTAGAGGTGTCCCCAAACTCAAGTTTTTAAAAGACCACCTTTGTGATGTCTGTCAACTAGGAAAGCAAGTTCACTCCACCTTTCACCCCATTAAGGACATTAGCACCTCTAGACCTTTAGAAGCCCTTCATATGGATTTATTTGGACCTATTAACACTGCCAGCTTGGGAGGGAAAGTCTATGGTTTTGTGATTGTTGATGACTACTCAAGGTTCACTTGGACTAGATTTCTTACACATAAAAATGAGTCTTTTGAGGTGTTTAAAACATTTTCTACTTGGATTCAGAAAAAGCTAGGTTGTGAGATTTTGACCATCCATAGTGATCATGGGGGAGAATTTGAGAATGAAAGATTTGGAGATTTTTATGAGGACAAGGGGATTAGCCATTATTTTTCAGCTCCTAGGACTCCTCAGCAGAACGGGGTAGCTGAAAGGAAGAACCAGACCTTGGTGGAAGCCGCTAGAGCCATGCTTGCTGAGTATTCACTTCCAAAATACTTTTAGGCTGAAGCGGTTAACATAGCTCGTTCTGTATTGAATAGGGTGAATGTTAGAGCCAAATTAGAAAAGACATCTTATGAGATTCTTAAGGGTAGGACACCTAATCTTTCTCACCTTCATGTCTTTGGTTGTAAGATTTTTATTCACAACAATGGAAAGTCTCACTTGCTAAAATTTGATCCTAAATTGGATGAAGGAGTATTCTTCGGATAATCTAGTGTTGGGAAGTCTTTTAGGGTGTTTAACAAGAGAACTTTGATGGTGGAAGAGACAAACCATGTAGTATTTGATGAGTCTGATCCTAGGAAATCTGGAGTTGTAGATGATGATGATGTTGGAGAGTTTACAAGTGGAGTAGAAAATTTGGGGAAGGGGGTAGAACACAAAAATAATGAAGGAGTAGGAGAAGTCACCCAAGGAGTAAAAAATATTGATTTAGATGAAAGGGTTGGATCTTCTCACACTTTTCCTAGAGATTGGAGATACTCTACAAGTCACCCCAAGGATTTGATCTTAGGAGACCCTTTTAGTGGAGTAAAGACTAGACATGGACTTAGGAAGGAGGTGAACCACTCTGGCTTTATCTCAATGACTGAACCCACCTCCATTAACCAAGCCCTTACTGATGAGTTTTAGATTTTAGCAATGTAAGAAGAATTGAATCAATTTGTTAGGAATGATGTTTGGGAGCTTGTAGAAAGACCTAAGGGACAAAGTGTAGTTGGCATAAAGTGGGTCTTTAAGAACAAGGTGAATGATTCAGGAGTGGTGGAAAGGAATAAAGCAAGATTGGTGGCTAAGGGGTACAATCAAATAGAAGGGATAGACTTTGAGGAGACTTTTTCCCCTGTAGCTAGATTGGAAGCCATTAGAGTGCTATTAGCCTTTGCATGTTATAAAAGATTTAAGGTTTTTTAAATGGATGTCAAGAGTGCCATTTTAAATGGGGAAATAAAAGAAGATGTGTTTGTAGAACAACCCCCAGGTTTTGAGAGATCCAAATGTCCAAATCATGTTTTTAAATTAAAAAAGGCTTTATATGAGTTAAAGCAGGCACCAAGAGCTTGGTATGAGAGGCTTAGCACATTCTTACTAGAGAGAGAGTTTGTCTTCAATTCATAGGACAGTCTCTGGTCTCATGGTCTAGTAGGAAGCAAAAATTTGTTGCTCTTTCCACTGCTGAAGCTGAGTACATTGCTCTTGGAAGTTGTGTGGCCCAAGTCTTTTGCTTGAAACATTAGGTATTGGATTTAGGATTACCTGTAGGCACCATCTCAATCTTTTGTGATAACACTTGTGCCATATGCATCTCTAAGAATCCTATCCAACATTTAAGGACTAAGCACATTGACATTAGGCATCACTTCATTAGAGATCATGTGACTAAGGGAGACATTGAGTTACACCATGTGACAACTAAAAATCAATTGGCTGACATCTTTACTAAACCACTGGCCTTCGACACTTTCAGTTCTTTAAGGACCAGATTGGGTGTGATTGACATAAATGCATAAAACTTGATCTCTAATTTGCTTTCTTTTGTTTTTGTTCTTTTTCTCTTAACTTGTTTTCTTTCTTTTGCTCTTTATTTTTTTTTTGCTTTGCTCTTAGTTTTTTGGTATGTTTTTACTTTCTTTTGTGTGCTTTTTAAAAGTTTAGTTTTCAAAATCATCGCTGAAATGATATCATATGCCTTATCATTACTTTTGAAAATTTGTAGTAAATGTTTTTACATCTCTTAATCTCTTAGATGGTAAAAATATTTTGTGATTGTGTCTCTTTCTCTAACCTATTTTAGTGGCATAGTTTTCTTTTCTAATCAAAAATCTATTTCAAATTAAATATTGTGTATGAAATTAAGATCTTTTCTTAAGCTTGCTTAAGCAAATCTATCTTGAATTTATAATATATAAAGTCCTTTTGTCACATCAAGATCCCTCGTTACTCTTGTCTTTAATTATTGATTATGTTTGTGTTAATTTTTCTTTATGTTAGAAAGAGAGCCCCTATTCTCTAATATCTAGAAGATATACTCACAACTAAGCATTTTTTAAGAGTTGTAAAAGAGAATGGAGCTTGCAAAAATAAAAAAAAAGTTGGCCAATGATGCCAACAAAAGATGCGCAATGACGCCAACAACAACAACAACCATCCAACTTGAAACCAAGTAAAAGATGTGCACAAGTACCAATCAATTGACAAGAGGCATAATGATCCCACAAAAAAAAAACAAGCTCCTCTCTCTTTTCAAACCCTTTAAAAACTTAGAAGTTTTCATGTATCAAAGGTTTGATTTCGATTGTTTTGAGATTGTGACAAATTTACTTTGATTCATTCTTTTATAAGATATTTTCTCTTAAACCAAGTAATGAATTGATTCTTGTTCCTCATATCCAATTGATTTTTTGAATTAGGTCATTGATTTCAAAAGACGATTCTACCATAAGAGAAAATTTGAGCTAAGGGTAATCATGATCGGATATTCTACCATTCTTTGGATTATTGATGTTGTTAACTCATTAACTCAGAAGTTTTTAAAATCAATCACATGGAATACTACATCATCTTTATGCCTTGATAAAAAAATAATTAAAAAAATAATAAAAGATAAAAATTAAAAATTAAAAAAAAAAATTTTGGTTCTTGGTTCCCATCTTTTTCAGATGTCAAAAGGGGGAGTAGTTTTAGGACGTGTCTTGCACCACACTCCTATTTTTTAAAAATTTTTTTTAGTGTTTTTCCATCATCAAAAAGGGGGAGATTGTTACAAATTCAGGTCCATGAACTATGTTTTGATGATTGGCAAGCTCTCTTACTTGACTTGGACTGTCTTTTACTATTGACTTTTTAGGAATCGAAGATCGGACGGAAAAATGGAGTCAGCTCAAGATGGGGTAGATTAGGGTTGAGTCAGTATATAATTTAATTTTTCTCCTCTTGAGTCAATTGTAATCTTTGGTGTGACTAATGCTAAGTAATCCTACACACACACACTTGAGAAACTTAGAATTTCTATTTTTACTCAAATCGGCGCGCCAGGACGATCTTGGATCGGCCTGGACGATATTTACAATTATGCCTTAATTAATCAGGCAAATCAAGGAAGTAATTAAGGATGATTGATATGATCATATCGGCCTGGACGATATCAGGATCGGCCAGACTGATCTATTCAAAAACCTTAGTTACTTGTGGACGATAAATATCGGCCAGCTTAAATTCAGGGCGATGCTCTAGATGATTTTCGTCTGATTTGTACTGATCGGCCTGGACAATCGTGAGATCATCCTGGACGATCGTGAGATCGTCCTGGACAATCAAGCCAATTTTCAATCGTCCAGTTTAGATTTAGGGTGATGCTCTAGCCGATCTTCTGAGATTTATACTGTTCGGCCAGGACGATGGCTATATCGGTCTGTACGATATTGTTGGAAACTTGCAATTAACGAGCTCATTTGAAGCTCTTCTATTTAAGAGCTCTTGTTCAATATTTTTGAACAATCTTTTGATGCTACCTTGACATAAGAAGACCTTGAGGAGAGACATAGAGAGAGAGAGAGAGAGAGAGAGAGAGAGAGAGAGAGAGAGGATCTTATGAGGGGGAGCTTGTGAGGGGATTCACAAGGGTTGCTTCAAAGATCGTTCTGCTTCTTCTTCGTCTAGAGTTTCTCATCCATGGAAGGGTCGGTAGTGGTAAGGATTCAGCATCTGATTGTGGTTCTCTGCCAGCTTTAGGAGGAAGCAAAAGGAGATAGGTTCTCTGCCTTGCCGGGGTGGCAAAAAGAGGTTCTTTGTAAAGGCTTCTCCGCCTAGCTGTGGGGGCTAAAGGAGAGTCACGGTTGAAGTGCAATACTCGGAGGGTGCCTCTAGGGAGTGGACGTAGGTCGAGTTGACCGAACCACTATAAATTTCTTTGTTCTTATTTCTTGCTTCCGCACTTTATTCGCACTTATTTTTATGGTGTGATTTTGGTTTTTATGATTTTTACTTCTTTGTGAAAAGAATTTTTTTAAATACCAATTCACCCCTCCTCTTGGTTAGCTTGGGCCAGTTCTATAGGGCTTAACATCCCTAACAAACTTTCAATTGGATCCTTACTTTACCTGATAGCTACCTGACCTGATATCATATTTAGTGTTTATTTATGTGCTAAATTTCAATCAGATCCAAAAGAATCACATTTGATAATCGTAAAAAAGATTTTTAGATATCTTTTGGGAGCTCAAAACTTAGGGATTTGGTATCCTAAGTTTAGCTTTTCATTTGAAATAATTGGATATTCAGATTCAGACTTTGTAGGTTGTAGGGTTGATAGAAATAGTACTTCTGGAACATGTCAATTTATTAAAAATTCTTTAGTTTCTTCGTCCTGTAGAAAATAGAATTCCGTAGCCTTATCTACTGCTGAAGCTGAATACATTGGCTTAGAAAGTTGTGAGGGACAAGTACTTTGGTTGAAATAGCAGTTGATTGATTTTGAATTAATAATAGGCACTATTCCCATTTATTATGATAACACTAGTGCCATTTATATTTCTAAAAATCATATTCAACGTTTAATAACCAAACATATGGACATCAGACATTTTTTCAAAAGGGATCATACATCCAAAGAAGAAATTGAACTCAATTATCTTTATACTAAAAATCAACTTGTAGACATTTTTACTAAACCATTCGCCTTTGATACTTTCAGTTCATTAAGAACAAGATATGGTGTGATTGATTTGAATGCTTAAATAAAGATTTTTGTAACATTGATATGTGTTTTGTTTGTGTGCTTTTTGATTTTGTGATTTTTTATATGTGTTTTTTCAGTTTTTATTCATTTTTATTTTTGCAATTTCATGTCTGTTTGTTTTATGTACTCTCACATCAAAATTCATGTTTTTGAGCAATGGTATGCAAATTTTTAAGTGTGACATTCATCTGTACTAAAATATATTCTTTCGAGATGAATCCTGCAACGAATTAATTATTGTGTTAAATGGTTTGCATGCAGTTTTTTAGTTTTCAATACAGTTTGTCTATACGATCGTAATGATCATCTGGACGATGTGTATTCAATCGTATGTATGCATCTAGATGGTTATATGTATAAGGATAGTTTTAATTTTTGATCGTACATATGAACTAGAAGTTTGTACATATGAACCACATGTCACTCTACGTGAGGGATGATTGAAACCATTATAAAAATAATCTTAAATAACCGATCATCCCGGAGTCTATACGATCGTCTGGTCAAAAAGTCTATACAAAAGGATGCCTCGTAACTTGTATGATTACAAAAATTCATTTCATTTATAATGCATGCAGTCGTACATATAAAATTTTCATTCATACGTACGAACAAAGTATCATACGGGATAAACTAATTTTCGTCTATACGAAAGGTCATTTTTCCTTTAAATTGGAAAGGTTTAGAACCAAATTTCTTCATTCACCTTAAAAGCCTTTTCAATATTCTATTTCTTTTTGTCCTTTCTAATGGCTAGTTCAAGCATGAGGGTTTGGCATGCTAAGGAACTCACCAAGGGACCTAGGAATGCCAATGAAAAATTTCTTTCCAAGGAAAAAGAAGAAACTTTCCCTAGGTTTGTATATTCAAAAATGACCCCTTCCAGAGTTTGATTCAGGATATTACAGTTTATCAAATACCTCCACTCTTTGCTTCTACTAAATTTGAGTTTATCCTTAATCTGATTTACTCCTTTAATATATTATCATTTTATTATTTCCTAGCGAACATGACCTTTAACTCTGATCAATATAGGATTAGATCCTATGTTCTAAGAAAGAATGTTGAAATAACCAAGGAGGATTTGGGAGCTTTCTTAAACTTAAGGACTGAAGGAATACGAGCCCACACTTTGACTTCATCTATAAATTTTGATTGGAGTGAGATTAACCGGGTACTTAGAGGGATTAGATTAGAATGCAATTTGCCCAAAGTAAACACTCTACATCAAGATTCTAGAATCATCCAACATGTGCTTAGAACTTCCATCTTTCCAAAAGCTGGTGATATAATTAATATCACTTATCTTCTTTCCACTGTCACTTATTTGATCCTTATTGGTCAACCCATTGATGAAGCCCAACTAATTCTTGACTATCTTTATGGGATTTCTGAAATTGGCCATATATCCTATAAGAGAAAGAAGAACATTACTCTAGGAAACCTTGTGGCTTATATTCTTGATAAGAAGTATGAATTAGTTCATCCTGATGTGTTTCATCTTGAAGAGCCTTTGTATTACAATGATGGTTCATTCCATGCTATCTTTGCAAAACATGATGAAGGTGCAGACACTGAGGGGGAGGAGAGAGCACCTGTACTTGCGCCTACTCGTGAACCAAACTTTCAAGATATGCTTCACAGGTTTTATCATCTTGAGGCTTATTTTGATCACCGCCTTGATAAAATTGAAACTCATCTACAGCAGTAGGACGCACATCATCAACAGGACATGGGTTGGATGCGAGACCAACTCGATGCTGTGAGCTCTAATATGGCTATGATGAGTAGCTATTTTAACTTCTACAACCAGCAACCTCTTCCATATTAGGGACCCTCTAAGTAATGACTGTATTTCTGTTATATTTCTCTCTACTAAATGTGATGTGATGTGTTGTTAGCTTTTAAGTTTTTATATTTTATGTGATGTTATGAGAAGTGCTGTATTTTTAGTTTCTATATTTTATGTGTTATGAAAATCTGTTTATTGATATCATTCATGCTCAATGTAATATTTTTCACCTTGATATCTATAAAAATTATCATATCTTATTTTTAGTGTTTGATCTCATTCAGAAATATTTGTTAGCCTATATGATTATTCTTAAAATATCTATTTAACAAAGTGCTATATTTTGAAATGCAATACAAAATTGAATTCAAAAGAAAAATCCAATTTTTCAAAAATTTATGTTGTTTTATAACTCGATCTAGTTAAGGATATCAATCTCATGTCTCTTGTTAGACTAACATAATTTTAATATTATTATTGTAATTTTAATGTTTTCTTATTTTTATTTCTCTGTTCAATATAAAAATTGTTGTACTTAGAGAAAATTGAGATTTTAGATTATTGATTCTAGAAAGATCAAATAAACATTTGAAAATGCTCAAATGTACAAAAATTAAAAGAATACACAATGGTTCGTAAATTGAAAAATATGCACAAAATTAGCCCACAAATAAAAAAATTCACAAAGTGTGCCACAAATATTGAAAAGATCTGCAATGTGCCACAAGTATATGTTCTTTCCTCAATATTTTAATCTTTAAATTCAAATTAATCTTTTGTCCAATTTTATTTTGTATTGAAATTTAAAATATACAAATTTTTTATTCATCAACTTTGCAATAATTTTGCTTATCTAATTATCTAAATTGACTCATGATCTTGATACTTTTTTTTCTTATCTATGTTATGTCTATACTTAAATCATATGAATCATTCTTTTTTTTCTAATGGCATTTTCTTTTTATTACAAATATATCTCAAACTCTTTCAGGATCAACTATTAAAGGCTTCTTATATGACACCTTATATTTCTGGATTGGTTTGTTTCTTCTTCACTTTTTACTTTTGTCAAAAAGGGGGAGAAATATTTTTTGACATTTGATTTTGTGCTATTTGATTTTGTGTTATTTGTTATTTTTTATTTGTTTTTGTTTGTATTTTTTGTTTTGATATTTCAGTGTGATTGTTTTTGTGTGTGTGAAAATTTTTAAAATTAAAAACATGACAAGTTCAACTAAAAATGTCCCTTATTCTTACATGCTTATTCATTTAGGGGAAGTTTAGGAGAAACTTAGGAGTTTCAAATTTATACAATTAATAATTGTTTTGCCATCATCAAAAATGGGGAGTTTGTTGAGAAAGTTGCGACATAACTTTGCATGATTTACATTCTTACAACTTATATATTTTGATAATTTCAAATATTATTATTTATTGTTATTATTTTCTTCTAACACATTTTGGAAGATTTGTTTTTGGCTCTTATCTAAACTAACTTTTTAGGGAAATCATACTCCAGATTGTTGAAGACTTCAAATCAAGATCTGCTTAAATTTTTTTGTAAAACTAGAGTCTGTATTTTTCATTTTATTTGAGTCTGAGAGAGGGTGATTATAAATTGAGTAACTTAGCAACACACACCGAGGGAGAGTTAAAATTCATAATTTTTGAACTAATCATACAGTACGAACCATGTTCGTACAGGACGATCTGGTCAGTTAACTCCTGAATGAGAGAAAGAATGAATAGAGGGGATTAAAATTTTTTTTAAGTACTATTTATCCAGATGATGTTTTTTGCTCGTCCCAGGATGATGGACTCTGGACGTGTTCATTTAAACAATATTTATCATTCATTCTAGGATGATGTTCTGTGGATGCATTCATCCATAAGATATTTATAGTTCATCGCAGGATGATGAGCTCTATATTCACCCAAATAAATTATTCATCAAGATGATGTTTTTTTGTTCATCCCAGGATGATTTGCTCTGGATACGTTTGTTCGAATGATATTTATCGTACGTCCCAGGATGGTGCTATCTGGATGTGTTTGTCTGGACGATAATTATCATTCGTCCCAAAATGATGTGATCTGGATTTGTTAAAATGAACTATTCATAAAGTCCATAATTATGGTTTGTCCAAGGATGAGGTTCTCTATTCTGTAAACTTAATATTCATCCTTCTTTTCGTATCAATGAACTTTGAGAAAAACCATTCATACCGGACGAACCATGTTCGTATGGGATGATGATCGGGTACGAAGGCTGTTCGTACCAGTTCATATTAAGTTCATATATAACAATTTTTAAACTATTCGTACATATGAAATTGGATCGTACGGGACGATCATGAATGGTCAGAAATTGAAAAATGCAATTTTTGGACGGTTTTTCATATCTTTCTTATAAAATGTCCACTTAAGACTATCATGCAATCTTTTTATCATTTTGGTCTTCGTGCATACTGAAGGAAGATTAAAGGAGAGAGTGAGAGAGAGTGTTTGAAAGGGAGTTCTTACTACTGGAGCATGAAGGGTTCACTAAGTTACTTAAAGGTAAGGATATCTGTTTGTAATTTATGATTACTTCACTCTTTTCTCTTATCCTTCTAGATTTCTCATGAGAAGATCTTTTAAGAAGATCATGTTCTCTGTCGACACTCGAGGAGTGTGAACAGCCAAAGGTTCTCTATCAACACTCAAGGAGTCTGCATAGCCGAAGGTTCTCTGCCTACACTTGGAGGGTGTAAAAGGATGATGGTACTCTTCCTACACTTGTAGGGTGTAAAAGGATGACGGTTCTCTGCCACACCGGGTAGTGGTGGATGAGAGTTCTTGTGAAGGCTTCTCTACCTTGCTGTGGGTGCAAAAGGAGAGTTACTTGTGGTAATAGTGCAATACGTGAAGTGGGAGACTTCATGGAGTGGATGTAGGTCATTTTTGACCAAACCACTATAAATCTTGTGTGTTTTATTTTTCGCAGCTTTTTATTTTCTTTTTTGTTTTTGTGTTTATGTGTGATTGAAAAATCATTTCTAAAAATTTACTAAATTTAAATCGGTTTAAGAGGAAATTTTTAAATTACTAATTCACCCCCCCCCCCCCCCCCCCCCCTTTGGTTAGCCGTTAGGATATAAGCTTAGTTCTAACAACCTAATTCATATTTAACAAGTTTCAATAACTCATACTTATATAATTTCATAAATCATTATCATAGCATGCACATCTAAACGTAGGAAGAGGCACCATAACCAAAATAGACTTGTAAATCAATTCCCAGGAGTTAGATGTTTTTATTGTAGCATGCTAGGACATATCTCATACACTTGTACTATCTAGTGAAGAATTGATTTGGTGTGGAGTTTAAAATTACATAAACCATAACATATCATGTAGGCATCACATTCTTTAATTCATAATGTGGAACTCAAAGTTATTTAGGTTCATAAATCTAACCTTTGATAATTTTATAAGGTTTCTCTCACAAAATGGCATGTGAGAGTATATGGTACATGGATAATAGATGTTCAAGAAACATGACTAGAGATATAAAACAACTCATCTTGCTGTAGGCTAGGGCATGGGGCAAGGAAACACTTAAAGATAACACCATTAGTATGGTGGTGGAGTCAGCTAAAATTGGCAACTCAAAAAAATTTTATCATTAAATTTATTTTACTGGTAGATGCCTTAAAATATAATTTACTCAGTATTAACCAAATTTGTGATAAATACTTTAGTATAAAACTTTTGTCTACCAGTGACATTATAAGCTTGAATGGAAATGCTATTTTGTAGTGAAAAAGAATTAATAATATTTACATACTTGGTCTGAATTGCATTGAATTTGCTAGTTATTTTTACATAAAGACTATTGCTGGTGAATTCTAGCTAGAGAATATGAAATTGTGTCATGCAAACATGAAAAACTTAAAAAAATTACCCAAACAGACTTAGTGAGAGGCATACCCAAATTAGAATTCACTAAGGACCACCTATGTATTGCGTGTCTGTTAGGAAAATAAGTTAAATCCTCCTTCCATTCAATCAAGGATATTAACATTAGCAAACCTTTAGAAGTCCTTCACATGGATCTCTTTGGACCCATTAGCATTACAAGCCTATGAGGGAAAGTCTTTGGATATGTGATTGTTGATAACTACTTGAGACTTACTTTGGTTGAATTTTTATCTCATAAAAGTGAATCATTTGAGGAATTTAAAGCATTCGCCACTTAAATTCAGAGGAAGCTAGATTGTGAAAATCTAATAATTCATAGTTATCTTAGTGGATAGTTTAAAAATAAAAGTTTTGAATCTTACTTTAAGGAGCAAGGGATGGATCATAACTTTTTAGCTCCTATAGCCCCTCAATAGAACAAGATTGCTAAAAGAAAGAATAAGATCGTGGTAGAAGTTGTTAGATCCATATTAGCTGAATACTCTCTTCCTAAATACTTTTGCATAGAAGCGGTAAATACAACATGTTATATTCTATATATGGTTAATTTTTGATGCAAGCTTAATAATACACCCTAGGAAATCCTTCAGGGTAGGAAATCATACCTCTCTCACCTTTATGTCTTTGAATGTAAAGTTTTTTATTTAAATAATGCAAAATTTATGCTAGGAAAGTTTGAACCTAATTCTGATGAAGTATTCTTCCTATAATACTCAAATATTGGAAAATCATTTACAATTTTTTAGTAAAAGGACACTAGTGGAAGAGGAGTTAACACATGTAGATTTTGATGACTCTGATACTTTTTGAGGGGTCTAGAGTAGAAGAAGAAGTAGTTGAAGTCACCCAAGGAGTGAAATCTATAAATCTAGAAGAAAGGGTATAATCTAAAAATTTAGAGCGTAGAGAATGGAGATATTCTTCAAGTCATCCAAAATAACTGATCTTACGAGTCCTATTTAAAGGTCTTAGAACTAGGGATGGACTTAGGAAATAAGTGAACCACTCTTCCTTTATCTTAATGATTCAACGCACAAATATGAATTAAGCACTATTTAATGAATTATGGATCCAAGCCATGCAAGAAATATTGAATCAATTTACTAGAAATATATTTGGGAGCAAGTTAAAAGACGTAAGGACCAGAGTGTTGTTGGAATTAAATGAGATTTCAAAAATAAAATGAATGATTCTAGTGTAGTGCTTAAAAATAAAAAAAGATTAGATGCTAAGGGGTACAACTAAATAGAAGGGATTGACTTTGAAGAGACTTTTTCCCCTGTAGCTAGATTAAAAGTCACAAGGGTTCTACTATCTTTTACCTGTAAGGGATTCAAAATATATCAAATTAATGTTAAAAGTGCCTTGTTGAATGGGATAATAAAAGAAGATGTGTATGTTGAACAACCCCTAGGCTTTAAAACTCATAATTTCCCAAACTTGTGTTCAAATTAAAAAATGCATTATATATACTTAAACAAGCACCTAGAGCATGGTTTAAAATGCTAAGCACATTCCTACTAGAAAGATCCTTTGTTAAGGGGTGCGTAGACACCACCCTTTTTTCTTAAAAAGTAGGAGAAAAACTAATCATTTTCTATATCTATGTTGATGATATTTTGTTTGGATCATTTGATAAAAAGCTATGTGATAAATTTTTTAAAATAATGAGTAAGAAGTTTGAGATGACTATGATGGGAGAACTGAAGTACTTTCTTGGATTTAGTATAAGATAAGAGGATGATGGAACTTTACTTAGTCAATCAAAATACATTAAGGACACCCTTAAAAAATTGAAATAGATAATTACAAGGTAATTAACACTGCCATGAGTTCTACAGTTCAGTTGGATAACGACTCAAATAGAAAATTAATTGACATGATGAAATATAGAGGAATAATTGGATCATTTCTTTAATTATATAGACATAAGACACCATTTCATTAGTGACCATGTAACCAAGGGAAACATATAGCTACATTATGTAGACACTAAAAATCAGCTTGCATATATCTTTACAAAACTACTACTTTTGAAACATTCAGCACCTTAAGAACACGATGAGGTGTCATATATATACATGCCTTAAAATCTAAAATATGATTCTTTTTTTTTTCTATTTTATGTTTTTTTATCCTTTCATTATTTTTTATTTTATTTTTGTTTGTTTTTATGTATGTGTTTTTATGTTATGTTTTTATTTTTTTTTTATTTTCCTACAATGTTTAAGAATCTGATCACTACTCAATTTTATTTGAATTTATTTTAAATGATAGTTTTGTCTTCTTTTTATTTAGAAGTTTGTAAGCTGTGATTGACTCCTCTAAAATAGTTGAAGCAAGAAAAATTGATGATTGTTCATCTTCCTCCTCTAACTCCTTTAGTGGTGTAGTTTCTTTTTTAATCAAAATCTATTTTAAATTAAAAGTTGGACCTTGAAATAGAGATTTGTTTCATCTTCCTATAGTCATTTATCTTATATGAGTAATGTTCCAAGTCAACAAATCTCCTTCAAATTTTCTTAATTAAGCTTATCACATATATAGGAATCTAATATATGATTTACTATTCCTTATATAAGTGAGTGAGTTAGTCTTCTCACATATTTGGAAGATAATCTCATAAGTGGGAGGATTTTTTAAAGATTTTGAAAGAAAGCAAGCATGTAAAAATGAAAAGAGACACAAAATGAGCCCATAATTGAAAAGATGCACATAAGTTGCCAATTAATTGAAAGATGCACAAAGTGCATCAAAAATAAGATGTGTAATGCGAGCCAAAAGCTAAAAAAGAGGTACAAAATGAGTGCACTATGAATTAGCTTCCCTTTCTTTCAAATCTCTAAAATTTTGGAAGACTCCATGTGCCAATTGATATCTCCTACAATTGAATTTCAAAATCATGATTTCTAATTCTTTACTTTATAATATTATTCTATCAAATATTGTACTAAAATGAAGTTTGAAAAGATTACATTTCCTATCTAATTTTGTTTCAAAATAAGAGTTATTGTAAAAAAGGAATTTGACCTGCAGCTAAAGCTAGTGTTTACAAAATTGAATTCTAACCCTCTAGATTTTAGCATTTTCAATTCATTGCTTACTATTTTTTAATCTAATCACAAGAAAAATTTATCATTTATTGAAGTTGACCAACTCAATTTTTTTGTATGTTTTCTTAATTACTTGATTTATGTTATGTTTTAATTAAATTTTTTCTTATTTTACTTTATTTTATTTTTTGGAGCTTTCATAGTCATTCATCTCCATCTTTGATTTTTTCTTATATCTTATTGTAAAATCTAAATTATATTATATGATCTACAAAACTTTCATGACATGTCTGATCATAAAGTAACTAACAGTTCAAATTCATCCATTATTGGTGATCGTACTGTACGATTTCTTCTTCATACTATATTGAAATAGAGCCGTTGGACAATCTGAATTCAGTTGGTATGACCTTTTATGACCTGTAATACTGTATGATCCACGTGATTATACTATATGATCAAATAAGTTAATGATCATAGAGGCTGACTTGTCGAGATGAATGCTCTATAATCATCCAGTATTATGTCTAATCGTACTATACGATAATACCACCTTTTTTAATTGATCATCTAGATTAATTGATTATACATGATCATCTAGTATGTTCTCATTACTGTGATGTACAATCTAGAGATTCCTACATAAATAGTAGAATTTCTTTACTTTCATCACATCATTTCAATCCTCTCATCCTTTACTTTAAAATGGCTGGTGAAAAATATTTCTAAGCACTTGTGGGTAGTTCCTTTTGTGCAAATTCTTTGAAATTTACTAAGGAAGATGATGAAGCTACTTATAAATGTTATAAAACAATTGGAATTACCCTACAAAAATCATCAATCAAGAGGTTCTGAACTTTCAAGTACTCAATTTTTTTCTAGCACAGCTCTTTGTTTCATCCTCACCCTTGCCTTTCCATTTAATTCTGAACTCCCATTTGAATTTTTCATAAGCCTTCAAATTAACAATGAGGTTACTACCCTATAATCTTATGTTAATAAAAGGCCTGTAGAAATCACTTACTGAGACTTTCATGAATTTTTTCACCTTTCCACTAATGGTGACAAAGTTCACATTTTAGCCTAAAATCCAAACTATTATTGGACCCCTAAAAAATACAATTCTTAGGGAAACCAATGTTAACTATCATGTAGCCTAAGTTAACACCTTTGTCTAGGATGCCTGAATTATTTAGCACATCCTTCACAACTTAATAATTCCTAAAGCTATAAATTGGATTAACATTACCCCTATTCTCTCACTTGCCACCTACAACATTATGTATAACATTGATTTTAATGCAGCTGATCTCATAATTCATTATCTTGATAACTTAACCTATATTTGTGATTCTGAACAAGAAAGAATGTATAACCTTGCCTTAGGATATCTAATTACCTTAGTCTTAGAGTAAAAAAATAATCTTCAATTTCCTGCTTCTCCTAATCACCTTACTATATTTTATTTCAATAGCTCCTTCCACATCCTTCATAGTAATCATCATCACACTACTCGAAGAGCTTGTTGCAACTTAGATTTCAAAACTATATTTTTATATCACGTGAGTTTTTGATGATGCCAAAATATTATTATTATGATTACTCTTTCTCTTAATGTACTTTGGATATATTTTCTTTATGTTGTTTGTTTGTATTAATGTTCTAGGGAAATCATACTCCATATTGCCAAAGACTTCAAGACAAATTAGATTAGGGGTTCTTGTAATGAAGTCTATAATTTTTTTATTTATCTTGAGTGTGAAAATTTTGGTTGTAATTTGATAATCGTGCACACACACACTAGGGGAGTGAGTCAAAACATTTTAATTTAAAACTAATCATATTGTATGATTCTAAAGTGTACAAGATGATTTATCTTGGTATTTCCTCCAAAAAGAAGTTAATCAAATCATACCTAAGAAATTTTATTTGAACTATTCATATTGTATGAAGTTTTATTCATACAGACGATGTCCAGACTATAAAATAGGTGTGTACCAATTCATCCCATACGAACGCATAAATTTTATGAACTATTCATACTGTACCATGTTGGGTTTATATAGACGATGTTTCGAGTATGAAATGTGTTTGTCCATATTCTTTCCAAATGAAGCATGAATTGATTTAATAGTTCATACTATATTATGTATGGTTCGTACAGATGATGATCAGTTTACGAAATGTCAGTTGAATTTTGAATTATTCATAAAGTATGATGTTAGTTCAAACTAATGACCGAAAGAGTACAAAATCAAGATATAGGCTCATACATGGAATTTTGAACTTTTTGTATGTATGATTAGTGATCGTACTGTACAATATGAGTACGTTCAACTTGAAATTTTCAATTTTTTAGATAATTTTTCTTGTCTTTCATATATAAGAGTCCTAAAAACTTATACTCTAATCTTTTGAGAATCTTACTACAAATTTCTTTATAGAGTGGACAAGGAGAGTGTTTGGGAGAGTCTTTTAGGAGTGAAATTTAAGAGATCTTTTGAGAGAAAATTGTGAGGGGATTCATATGGTTACTTAAAGGTATGAATGTCTTATTTATTCTTGAAGTTTCTCCATACTTCCTTGAAGTATCTTGAGAGAAAATTTTCAAAAAAGATCATAATTCTCTACCATCACCAGGAGGGTAAAAAAGGACAATGGTCTTTACCATCACCAGGAGGGTAATAAAGGACATTGGTTCTCTGCTATCACCAGGAGGGTGAAAAAGGATGTTGGTACTATGATGTCAACAGGAGGGTGAGAAAGGAAGTTGGTACTTTGCCGTACCGGGGTGGTGGAAGAGAGGTTTTGTAAGGGCTTCTCTACCTTAATGTGGTGGTAAAAGGAGAGTCACTATTACTTTAGTAAAATACCTGAAGGAGCCTTCAGGGAGTGGACGTAGGTCTAGTTGGATCAAACTACTATAAAATTTAGTATTCTTTTATTATTTACTTTTTATTGCAATTTTATTTTTTGTACTTTTATTTGTTGTGGTTGAAAAATATTTTTCTAAATATAAATCATAAATCAGTTTTCTAAAATAAAAGAGGACTTTTAAAAAAAAATTATCAATTCACCACTCCTCTTGGTAAGTCTTGGGACAGTTGTATTGGGTATAACAAGCTATTCGAACTTTCAAGTATTATCAGAGCCTCTTTTTAAAAATTAAGATTTATAGAACTTTTAAAAATGATCATGGCTACTTTTGAAAAACTGTAACACACATGAAGGATATTCGATCACTAGACAACCACAGTTTGATAACATTCCTTTCGACTTTTAGAAAACTCATATGTATACTTTTCTTCAATTGCTTAAAATTAACATGTAGATTTTAGTACAAGAATGTTACACTAGACCCATTAGACTTGTTAATGACATTAGGAATTAAACACAATTTATTGATTGGATAGTAAAAGAAAAAGAATTAGCTCAATTAAATGCATAATATTTAAAAAGTTTTTTCTTTACCCTTCAATCTGAGGACTATATGTGTGTTTTAACCTATAAAACTGAAAAGAAATTTGGGATAGACTTTAAATAACGTATGAAGGAACTAATGAGGTGAAACTATCTAGATTAAATATTTTATTATATGACTATAAACTTTTTTGCATGAAATAGAATGAATTAATCGCTGACATGTATACTCATTTCAGATAGATAGTCACCTTATTGCATGCTTTAGATAGGGAACTAATGAATTTTGAGAAAATTAATAAAATCCTATATTATTTACCTACTGCTTATGATGCAAATATAACTACCATAACTGAGTAAAAAGACATAAATGTTTATTTTATTGATAATCTGTTTGGATCACTAATTACTTACAAGCAACGAGTGACTCAAAGATAGATTAATACATGTGATAAGAGAAAAGAGAAAAATATAATGTTGAAAGTGGAGGATTCAAATAATGATCAATCTTTACCTAAGGATGATGAAGATATTGCCTTAAATAAGGCAATTCAAAAGTTTCCTTAGGAGAAAGAAAACTAGACATCAGTAGTGAAACAAAGGTAAGTTCAACAAAAATACAAAATTTTCAATTGTTGTGATTTGTTATGAATGTAGGAAGCATGGATATATTATGACCTATTGCACTAATCTCAAAGCTAATTCTGGTAAAGAGAAAGTTAAGGAGAGAACCAATGTTAGGAAGGGAAAAAAAGGATTATAGAGAGCTTTCTAGGTTGACTCAGCTTCAGACTCATCAAAAATAGAAGTGGAAGAGGAAGTCATAATCTTGGGCTTAATGGCAGAAAAATTTGATCACTTAGATCAAGAGGAGGTACATGATTTATTTTTTGATGAATTATTTAAAATATCTAAGAAAATACATACTGTATATAGAAAACTCAAAAAATTGCATGCCAAACTGAACATAAAATATTTAAATTTACAAAAAGAGCAAGAAATCCTTAAGAATGATCATGCATTGATAGATAATAATCACATGAAATTATTAGATAAATTTGATGATTTGAATAAGAAACATGATATGTTAAAAATATCCTATACTTATCTTGAAAATGAATATGAGGTATTTATAGATAAAATGAATTGAAGAAAACATGAGTTGAGAGATAATAATGCTATTTTAGAGAGTACAAACTTATATTTAAAAAAAAAAACTAAGAAATTTTGAGGAAAATAGGACACCCCCTACACTTGAAAAATTTTCTAATACTGATCAGAAGCGAACAATTTGAAAACCTAGGAAAAGATATTATAGCTTACATAGATTGGTAAATCTTGTTCCTGGTGTTAAATATTTTTCTTCTGAAATGATTGTTCATATCTTGCACACTTGCACATTTCATAGTATAACACATATTTTGTAGAGACCTAAGATGCATAAATCACAGCATATCGAATATATATCTATATTGTTCTTGTCAAGAAGTTAACCCAAATTTGATTGGGTTTCCAAGTCTAACATTTGATCATTTTATAGAAACACTCTCATACAAGTCCTCGTGAGATTATTTAGTTCCTGGACAACAGATGTTCGAAGCATATGATTAAAGACACAACATAATTTTTATCAATAGAAGCCAAGAATGGAGGCAAAGTGACACTAGGAGATAATACCACTAAGAAAGTGGTAGGTACATATATGATTAGCAACAAAATAATTTTTTCATTGAAAATGTATTATTGTTGAAGGCTTAAAACATAACTTGTTGAGTATCAGCTAGCTTTGTGATAAAGGTTATAATGTTAAATTTTTTTCCTACAAGCTGCATTATAAGCTAGAATAGAATTGATGTATTGTATGGAAATAGTATAAATAATATATACATGATTGATTTAAACTTTGTTAAATCTTTTAATGCTTTTTGTCTCAAAACTATAACTGATGAATCATGATTATGAGATAGAGAACTTTGTCATGCAAGAATTAAAAAATGTTAGGAAGATTACCCAAAAAGTTTTAGTGTGAGGATACCCAATCTAGACTTCACTAAGGATCACTTGAGTGGTGCTTATCAATTAGGAAAATAGGAGAAGTCCTCCTTTCATTCAATTAAAGATCTTAGAACTAGCGAACCGTTGGAAGTCCTGCACATAGATCTTTTTGGACTGGTTAGTAGTGTAAGTCTAGGAGGTAAAGTTTTTTTTTATGTAATCATTGATGATTTTTTTAAGATTCACTTAGGTAAAATTAATATTTCCTAAGAGTGAATCAATCGATAAATTTAGAAATTTTTTTACTTTGATTCAGAGGAAACTAGGGTGTGAAATTTTATCAATTCAAAGTAATTATAGATGAGAGTTTAAAAATGAGAAATTTGAAGATTTTTGAAGAGAGCAAGGAATTGAACATAAGTTTTTAGCTCTTAAATCCCCTCAGAAAAGTGGCGTTGTTGAAAGAAAGAATAGAACTTTGATTGAAGCCACTAGATCCATGTTGGCATAATATTCCTTTCAAAATATTTTTTGGCTGAAGAGATTAGTACGACTTGTTATGTTCTAAAAAGGGTGAACAATAGATCCAAGTTGAGCAAGACACCCTATGAATTTCTTAAGGTTAGAACATCTAATCATTCACATTTGTATATTTTAGATGTAAGGTGTTCATTCATAATAATGGTAAAACTCTTTTAGGAAAATTTATACTTGGAAAATTGTGAAGGGAAAAATTATAGGACACACTATTTGAAATGAATATGCTAGTGTTTGAATAGATTAAAAATGACTATTTTATCTTTAAAATTGAGTATGATCAGATTATAAGAATCAACCATCAAGTTGAAATCTAGTGAAGAATAAAGATCTGATGGAAATATTAGATGTTCAATGGTTAGATGATTCCAATGTTAGTTGGTGTCTACTTTGAAGTCCGACGCTAGTCGGTGGCCTGGCATAAGTTCAACAATAATTAGATGATGGTCGGTGGTATAATTGTGGTCGAGGAGGAGTTTGGTGGCAAGAGATCTCTAGTTTATTTCAATTCCTTATCTTCCTTGGTTGTGTCTCTTTCCATAACAAATGATAAGTTTATTTAAAGTTTTCTAAGAGTGTCATGGCTACTAAATAGCAGGGAGATCAAGGGTATGTTGGGAGTGGTTTGAGTGGACGACAGATATTGATCCTCTTGATCATTGATTGTTTAACGGGCATTTGAATGTTTGAGTAATATTATAATTCAATGATCGTGGGCTCTTTTGATTCGCTTTTTCTAGATGCTAGATTTAAATATCAGCATGTTATGTTTGGAAATCATTTGGTAATCTAATTTATGGTTTGAACTTCCCAAATGAACTTTGGTCTTCGATTTGGATCCATTTGGGCTCGGATTGAGTCGAATTTGGTGTCGTTTGGTTCACCTTTTTGAGACATTCAATTCGTCTATAAGTTTGCTGAGATTAGAGCTCAGATAGTTCCGAATTTAATTTTGTAACTTTCTAATTCAATTTTGCCTCAAGATTCATGCTCAATTAAGATAAATTTTTTATGATATATCAAAGATAAATTATAATGCTCAAAAGAACAACCTAATATCTTAATAAACTTATTCCTCAAGGTATGTAAGAGGAGCAGATGTTAAATAAATATAAAATTAAAGCCCCTCACTTAGTTTATTTTTCTCATGATATTATTATCAAAAGAAAAAGAAACTATAAAGTAATTAGAGATGCAAGCAAGGTGACTTTTCAATCCAAAGGTGAAATAAAAAAAAGAAAATATTAACTTCTATTTCATTGGTAAGAAAGATGGACATTTTAAAAAGAATTTTCAAAAATATACTTCTTTGCTCAGAATAAATAAATAAATAAATAAATTTTGACAAAATTAAATAAATAAATAAACTTCTTAATTTAATGTATTTTAAAGTTAATTTAATCTTAGCACCAAATCATTCATCATGGATAGATAAAATTATAACTACTCATATTAGTGTGACTATGTGAGGCTGTTTAAGGAGTCAAGTAACAATATTTGCTAAAAGATTCATGTACCTATATTTAGGAAGTATGCTTCTAGATATTATATCCAAATTTTGGTTGTATTTTTTTATTTCTATGAAACTTTTATGAGCTGTTATTTTGATGGAATTTAATTTTTATTTCATATTTGAAAATACTTGGGTACTCTTCTTCGCTTGAAAATGAAAAAAAAAAATCAGCTTTTAGTATAAAACAATTATCAGCATTTATTCTCTAGTTGATAATCTGTATAAATTAAAAATTTCTACCTTTCATATTAATGAAATCGTATATGCAATTAATTTTGGCTAAAAAAATTAATAAATGACAATTCTCTTATGTTATGCCATAAGCATTTATAATTTATTTCTAAATAAAAAATTAAAAGACTTATATAAGATGAAATTAGTAACTCTCTTATTATTTTATATTTTAAATTATTAAGAATTTATGGTATATTTTAGTCTATGTGCTTTAATAACAGTAATATAGAACAAGTTTAATATCGTTCACTATAATTATAGTTAATAAAGGTCCCCTTCCATGGAGAAAGTACTTTTTTAACCTCTGGTGATTAGGATGGGAACTGCGGAGCACTAATATATTCAAGCCGAACAATATAATGCAATTTTGAAAATGGTTAATAACTTAATTTAAATAGTTATCATTAATAAGCTATTATCAAATAATAATTAAGCTTTAAAAACTTTAGTTTACCGAATAAGTAGCTAAGTTTACGAAGAAACTAATTAGCTAGTGGTGTCATAGATAATGATTTATTTGAGTGGTTAAAATCATCGTGTCAATATTTCATGATATAAAATACAACATCATGGATTTTAAAGTTATTAAATTTAAGCTTGAAATAGTGTAATTAAGGATATCATGTACAACACTAATCTCAACATAAATTGGAGAGCTTTTAGCATCATCCTGATGTGCTTTCCTTCAAAATATCCCGTCACAAATTTTTTTAAGTTAAAATTAATAATTTGGTAATTATAAAAAATTAGTATAATAAATAATTTGATATTATGTGGCTATTAAGAATGTAACTTGTTTCAGTCATGGCTTTTTGCCTTTAAAGTACCTGGGGGTGCCTCTTTAGAAGGGTAGAAAGAAATCCTTTCTTTTTGATGATTTAATTAAGGTTGTGCAGAACAGACTTTTGTCTTGGGATTCTAATTTTTAAGCTTTTTAGGTTAGATAATTCTTATCCAAATTGTTCTTTGCTCTATCCCTGTTTATAGTTTTCAAACTTTGCTTCCTACTCAAGCGGTTTGTAACAAGATTGATAGGATTTTCAAAATGTTTTTTTTGGAAAGGGGCTAGTAGTAATTCTAAAATTCAATGGCCCTCGTGGGATAAATGCTGTAGTATTTTGGAGGAAGGAGCTTTGGGGTGTAAGCCTATGTATGATTTGGCCTATGCCTTTTCTTTTATGTTACGGTACAACTTTCATGCTAATTTGAGCCTTTGGGCTAATTTTATGGTTGTCAAATATTGTGGAGGGAGGCATCCCACCATGTGTTATTTTAGTAAAGGTAACTCTAAAGTTTGGCGGTGTCTTTGCAAAGTTAAATGGGTTGTTGAGCTTTTTATATTTTGGGGTCTTGGTGGGGGTAATACTGAAAGTTCGTTAGGGATGTTAGGCCCTTTAGAACTGGCCCAAGGCTAAATAAGAGAGAGGTGAATCGATAATTAAAACAACACAATCTTAAAAACAAGACCAAGATTCACCACAATGAAAACAAATGATGAAGTTAAATGCGGAAGCAAATAATAAGAAAGAACACACTGGATTTATAGTGGTTCGGTCAAACCTTGACCTACGTCTACTCCTTGGAGGCACCCTCCAAGTATTGCACTAAAACAAGTGTCCCTTCTTTAGCCCCCATAGGTAGGCGGAGAAGCCCTTATAAAATCACTTCCACCTTCCCCGGTGCGGCGGAGTCACCGGGTCCTTTGACACCAAAGACATCTTCTTCTTTGGTGAACTTCCCTGGAGACAAGCCTTGAATCCGACGGTATTAAGGTGCAAGCCTGCCGGAGCAACCGTGGGGAATCCCCCTCCACACTCCTTTGTGCCCCCCCTCACAGGATCTTCTCCCTCTCTCATACTTCACCTGTTCCTCACTCCCTTTCAAGCTTTCTCTTCAAGTTTCCCCCACAAGAATGAAGCTACAATGGCTGCCAAAGACAGTTATAAAGTGTCATGTCATAGCTTAAATAGAAGGGCTAAAAACGAGCTCATTAATGCAAGTTACCGACTTTATCGTCCATATGTCCTGGCCGAATATTTCAAATATGAGGAAAATCATCCGGAATATTGCCCTGAAATGAAGCTGGCCGATGTCTAATCGGCCCGGATGAATCACCATTAATTGCTTTCCAAAATTTCCAGAGAAATTTTGGAAAAATTGTCCTGGATCGTCCTGGCCGATATTTTATAGTCCAGGCCGATCCACCAGGCCGATATCCAAAAATAAAAATTTCCTAAGTAGATCTGGCGGCAGATTCTTTCTGAATTGAGCCTATCATCCTGGCCGATACAAAATCATCCAGGACGACGTGTTTTATATAGTGACGGCTGCTTTAATGAGGATGCCCTAATTAGGGTTTCTGCTTTTGAACAAATCGTCCCGGCTGATATAAATATCGTCCAGAACGATGTTACCAAAAACAGTAAACTCTAGGGAACAGTCAGAAACTCTTATACATTACAAAGCATCTAGAGCCACAACAAATACAATAGACTCAAGAAAGAAAAAAGTGTACAAACTGACTCAGACCTAGTCTACCCAATCTTGAGGTGGTTCCAAATTACAGTCCGATCATGTGAACCTAAAATGTCAGTACATAAGGCAGTCGTAGAAAAATAAAAATATTTGCTATCATCAAAATCATAAACCATTGATCCGCAACAAATACTTCATTTTGGCAAGATCCTTGGTAGGGGGCCTATCAATTGATTCTATTACTAATAATTCCTCTAATGCTACAGTGAAGGTGAATTATTTTTTTAATGATAATGGTTTAGATTTTGATAAACTTTCTAGTGTTCATCATAATTTTATTACATAGCAAATTTTGAAGATCCCTATGAATACTAATGCTATTTGACTAAAAATGGTAGCTTTAGAGTTAAGGATGCTTGGTATTCCTTTAGTTCTAAGTAAGAGGATTCTAAGATTTTCCATATGATTTAGCATAAAATAATTTCGTCTATTATTTCTATTTTTGTTTATAGAATTTTACATAAGTTTATTCCGACGGATGATAATTTGATTAAAAGAGGATTTATACTTCCGTCAAAATACCAATGTTGTTATCATATAAATAATATGCACCATGTTTTTTTATCTGCCCCCTTAGTCATTAAAGCATGGACTTATTTTGCTGATATTTTCATTTAAATTATTTTATTGCTACTATTTCTACTAATTCTTTGCTTAACTATTGGTTTGTTAATTTCAAAGGTCATATCAGAAATGTTATTCGTTCCTTGATCCTTTGGTATTTATGGTTGGATAAGAACAATTCATATTTCAATGGTGTGGCTATTTTTGATTCCGTATAGGTTGTTAAACCTAAGCTATTATCCCAAGGCTAACCAAGAGCGGGGAGGGGAGGGGGGGGGGGGGATGAATTGATAATTTAAAAAAATTCTCTTGTAAAATTTTAGAAATATGATTTATAATTTTAACACAATAGGTTTTCTTTTTGAAAAAAGATTTTCAGTCACAAATACAATGTGCGGTAAATAAATGCAAAAATTAAAAGGCACAAAGGTTTATAGTGGTTCGGTAAAATATGACCTACATCCACTCCCTGAAGACTTTCTCTTTAGGTATTGCACTATTACCAAAATGTCTCTCCTTTTGACCACAATAAGGCGGAGAAGCCTTTACAAAACCTCTCTTCAACCAATCCCCGGTGCGACAGAGAACCATCGTCTGTTCACACACCCCAAGTGTCGGCAAAGAACCATCATCCTTTCACACCCTCCAAGTATCGGCAGAGTACCATCATCCTTTCACACACTCTAAGTGTCGGTAGTGTACCATTGTTTGTTAACACCCTCAGAGTGTCAGCGGAGTACCATCATCCTTCCACACCCTCCAAGGGTCAACAGAATATCATCATCCTTTCACACTCTCCAAGTGTCGGTAGAGTACCAGATCTTCTTCAAAGATCTTCTCTCAAGCAACTGAAAAGAAGAAATGAAGAGTAAAACCAAAAACATAAAGAGATCCTTACCTTTGAGTAACCTTGTGAACCCTTCAAACTCCACATGGAAGAAATCTCTCTCAAACACTCTCCCAAATACTCTCTTTCACTTGCTTTTGAAAAATCATGAAAACAAGACTCTTTCACATCCGTTTTAAAGGACCTTTTATATGAAAAACATAAAAAACTATCGAGAATACTAAAATTTTCTATTTTGAGCATGTACGATCATACAATACGATCATATGTTCATATGTACAAATAGTTCAAAACTATTATATATGAACCTCTTGTGAATCTGTATGAAATAATTTTATACACGATGATAATCCAGTATGAACCAAGTTCGTATTGTACAAAAAGTTAGAAAATTATTCATCTTCAATGGGATGAAGAGGGACCACAATTTTGTACTCTGGATGGCGTATGTACGATGACGATAACATACGGTATGATCCGTTAGGAAAATTTTCAAGTTTATCAGGATAAAAAGGGACCCTTCCAACTCATCATTGGATGACATACGTACGATGAAGACATCATACGGTACGAACCATTCAGAAAATTTTCAAGTTCGATAGGATGAAAAGGGACCCATCCAATTCGTACACTAGACGGCGTACGTATGATGACGACATTGTATAGTACGAACCGTTTAAAAAAACTTTGAATTTGTCAGGATGAAAAGGGACCTGTTCAATTCATACATTGGATGTCATACGTACGAATGGGATATCATACAATACAATCCATACTTAGAAAAAAATTTCTACCGTTTATTCGTTGGATTGCTCATAGGGGAAAATAACCTAACAAATTGTCCTGTATGAAGTGAGTTTGTATAATATGATTAGTTTAAAAATTACAAATTTAAAACACTCCCTCGATGTGTATGTGCACAGTTACTCAATTACAATCACACTCTCTCAGACTCAATAAAATAAAAAATATAGACTTCATTTACAATGAACCCTAACTGAATATGATTTAAAGTTTTCAATAAACTGAAGAATGATTTCCCTGAAATGTTAGTACATACAAACAACAAAGAAATACATCCAAAATATTTTAATTATTTTTTAGAAGATGCAAATTGTATTTTAAAAAAAACTAAGCTATTACAAACTAGAATAGAAATAACCTAATGGCAATCCTGCCTAAACTAGAGAAAGGAAGCCTTATTAATATTAAATTAAGAAAAAGAAGTATAATTGAAAGATATAGAATATCATAAAGAAAATAAGATCCTCTACTCCTTATTTTAAACCAATTGGGGTGGAGGGGATACCAAAAATTAAACAACCCAAAAGGTTGATTAGTATCCCAGATTTCTCGATTAAGTAAAAATAAAGAATAAATATATTCTTAAAATTCCAATTTCTATCCACATCTTTTAAATTCCCACTAATGCTTAATTTAAACCTAAAATAAAACCTGTAGAAACTCCACCACGTTTTCTAGAACATGCCATTCCAAGGTTGAGAAGGATTCAAGGAGGATGTTAAAGTGAATGAAAATGAATTCTAAAGCTCACCTATTTAAAGAAAAATGACCCTTCATATAGTACAAAAATGAATTCATACATACGATCTTGAGAACGTACGGGATGAAATAATTTTCATATGGATGAATTATTATGCCCAAAATGAAACGACTTTTCATAAACACATAATTTATGAGGTATCCTCTCATATAGACTTTTTGACAATATGATCATATAGATGAATAAGTGTTTGTTAGGGATGATCAGTTATTTAATTTCATTTTAATGACGGTTAGGTTCATCTCCCATATAAAAGGACACATAGTTCATATAAATGAAATTTTTGTTCGTACATACGATCAATTATAATAACTGATTCTACCCAAATAATTGTCTACATGCGTACAAACGATTGTATACAGATCGTATGAGATGATGACAGTATCGTATAGAACAATCTATCTTAAAAAATCAAAACTTTACGCATTCACTCCAAAACTATGATGGATATACTACAGAATTTGTATGGTACAAAAATAATTTCGTACAATACGATGTAAACATTTAGATAAATTAGCATGAAACCAAAAAATAACCTTTTGATAAATGATAAATGTCCCAAAAAACAAAAACACAATACAAAAACAAAAACAAAACAAAAAACTCACAAACAAAAACATTTTCAAACACAAATAGAAAACAAACATAAGAAATATATCAAGTTTATAGAAGTCTTTATCTAAGCATTAAGATTAATCACACCTAGCCTTATTCTTAATGTGCTAAAAGTATTAAAGGCTAGTGGTTTTGTAAAAACATCTACAAGTTGATTTCAGTTGAAACATGGTTCAATTTAATTTTTCCTTTGGATACATGATCCTTAATGAAATGATGTCTTATGTCTATATGTTTGGTTCTAGAATATTGATCAGGATTTTTAGAAATGCAAATGACACTAGTGTCATCATAATAAATTTGAAGTGTGTCTATTATAAATCCTAAATCAATCAACTATTGTTTCAACCAAAGTATTTGTGCCACAAAACTTCCTAAGGTAATATATTCAGCTTCAGCAGTAGATAGAGCTATGAAATTCTATTTTCTACTAGATAAAGAAACTAAAGAATTTCTTATGAATTGATAAGTTCTATATGTACTTTTGAATTTGTATAATGTCTTTTTTGATTTAAAATATGATTAGGGAATTTTGAATTTTCAAAACCAAGAGGTTGTTCAACATAAACATCCACTTGTATCACCCAATTCAAAAAGGCACTTTTAACGTCCATTTGAAATAATTTAAGCCCTCTAAAATAGGCCAAGGCTAACAAAGCCCTAATTACTTCAAGTCTTTATATAGGGGCAAAAGTCTCCTCAAAATCAATCCGTTTAATTTGATTATACTCCTTAGCCACATATATAGCTTTATTTTTAACAACAACTCCTGAGTCATTTATTTTATTTTTAAATACCCACTTAGTTTCAACTAGATTTTTATCCTTTGGCCTTACAATCAATTCCCGAACATCATTCCTTACAAATTGATTTAATTCTTCTTGCATGTCTAAAATCCAAAATTCATCTAAAAGTGCTTAATTAACATTTATGGATTCTATCATTGAAATAAAGACATAATGATTGACCTCTTTGCTATGTCCACACTTAGTCCTAACGCCCTCATTAGATTCACCTAGAATCAATTTCTTAGGGTGGTTTTTAGAAAATTTCAAATCTCTAGGCAAACATAACATACAGTACTAACCGCTTCAGCCCAAAAATATTTAAGAAGTGAATATTCTACCAACATGGCTCTAACAGTTTAATTAATGTTCTGTTCTTTCTTTCGACTACCCTACTATGCTGAGGGGTTCTAGGTGTTAACAAATTGTGATCAATTTCATGTGCTTTACAAAAATCCTCAAATTTTTCATTTTTAAATTCACCTCCATGTTGAATTATTTAAATTTCACACCCAAGTTTTATCTAAATCCAAGTAAAAAGACTCTAAATTCCTCAAATGATTTACTCTTATAAAATAAGAATTTAACTCACATGAATCTTGAGAAATCATCAACTATCACAAATCTGTATACCTTTCTTTCTAGACTTACAGTGCTAGCCGGTCCAAAAAGATCATATGAATAATCTCGAATGGTTTTCTAGTTCTTAAATCCTTATTGGAATGAAATGAGGAATTCACCTGTTTTCCTAGTTGACATGCATCACAAAGGTGATCCTTAGTAAAGTCTACTTTTCATATACCTCTAACTAATTCTTTTTCGGTAATTTTTCTAAGGTTTTTCATGATAGTACGAGAAAGTCTCCTATTCCATAACTAAGATTTATCCAAAATAGTTAAAAAAAAAAGAATTAGGATTTTTAACACAATTCAAATCTAGTATATAAATATTGTTTACCCTAATTCCATGTAATACATCATTTCAATTTAGGTTTAATATGGAGCTAGTGGAAAAAAATTAATGCTATACCATTTATCACATAGCTGGCTAACACTTAACAACTTAGAGTAATACATTTTTTATAAAAATTTTTTGCAAGTTTCTGATCATACCTATGTCAACCACTTTCCTAGTGGTATTATCTCCAATGAAACCTTGCCTCCATTCATAGTTTCCTGCTATATGAATTGTGTAGTATCTCCAGTCATATTCTTCAAATAACCACTTTCTAGGTACCAAATGCTCTCATGATGTCTTCTATAAGAGCGTACCTATAAGATAATCAAACATTAGTCTTGGGAACCCAAACAAAGTTGGGTTCTTCTTTTGGTAAAATAAAACTAGATGCATGTATGATATAACTTGATTTATGCATCTTAGGTCTCCACACTAAATGAGTTTTTCTATCAAAAGTATAAGTGTACGAGATATGTTCAATCATCCTAGAAGTATAATAATTAAGTCCAAGAAAATGGTTTCTCATTTTTTGATAATAAATTTATCTCTTCCTAGGTTTTAAAAATTTTTATTTCAAAATAGGATTTATATAATCTTCAAGTGTAGGGGTGTCCCATTTTCCTTAAGAGTTTTCACTTTTAACTTAAAAAATGTGTTTATATCTTCTAACACATTAATATCATATTTTAAGTAATGCATTTTATTTTCAGATTATGTTGACCTCATTTTTGTATGAGGTCACTAAGGCCCTTCCAAACCCCAGATCAATCCTAGATCCTAGGATCCACTCTAGACTTTAAGATACTTTCCTAGAGCCAGACCTTAGGGCCTACTCTAGAGCTTAAGACTCTTTTCTAGATCCAAGACCTTAGGGCCTACTCTAGAGCTTAGGATTCTTCCATATCCCAAATTCTAGAGCCCCTCTAGATCCTAAATCCTAGGACCAATCTGGACTCAAATCAATCCCTACCTTTGATCAACTTCAACTTCAAGTTAATCCCTACCTTTGATCAATTCAAATCTCAAACTTCATTCAATTCAAATCCAAATTAATCCAAGCTTCAAACACATCAAAACTTTGACCCAATCAACTTGAGAATCCAAACTTCAATCTAAACTTTGATCCTACCTTTGATCTAGCTTTGACCCTATCCATTCATTAACAATCACAACATGATTGTAAATGATTTGGGTACTTCAATATTAATCATTCAAACTTAAAGTCCATTCCAAATCCAGAAATCTAGGCTCAAATCCAAAGTCTTAAGGCCCTGTCCTAAAGACCTCTTTCAAAGATTTTTCAAACACTTCAAAACCCAGTCAGGTGACCTCTGATGCAGGGTCTATCACTTACAAAGTGATAAGACATGTATCTAGAGGCTACCCTCCAATTTTGAGCCCATTCTGAGGTCTCTAACCCCAGAATCTAAATCAAAATCCATAGGCTATAAAACCTTCAAATATTTACAACTTATGCCATTGGTCCTAACACCTTGAAGATTTTGGTCATGGAGCCCTCATCAAATCCTCCAATCACTTCCAGACCTTTGATTGTAACCCATTGAGCAGTAAACTGCATTTTTCAGACCCATTTTTTATCCTAGTTGACCAATGGGTCAAAATTGACCAAAATACCCCTATAGAATTTCAAATGCCCATTTCAACTCAAATCAACTCCAAATTCTTTGAAACCACCTTCAACAAGTTTCAAACATCAAACCCAACTTGTTGAGCTCAAACCCAGACCTTGGGTCAACCTGGTTGACCAAGTCAACCAAGTTTGACCCATTAACCCTTACACCCCTTCTCTTTCAAATCTTTAAATCAAGTCCACTCCAAGTCCTTTTGAGTGTAAGGGATGACCCCTTGGGTACCCAAACCATGGCCGGCGGTGGTCGGAACCAATCGAAAATGAGTTCCGGTGGTCCCCCCCAGACAACCCCTGAATCAAAGATGCTGCCCACGAGTTTGATCCCCACGACCTCCCTACGACGTCGCCATCTTGTACCTTGCATCAATCCGAGCCCCCTCCAGCTTAATCTCGGCCGTCCAAGCCCGCGAGAGGTGGCCGAATAGGCTCGAGCTCCCCAGAGTGCAAGAAGGATCCAAAAAATCATTAATCAATTCCAAAATTTATTCTAAGGATCTCCAGTTTTCTCTAAGGATCTCCAGTTTTCTCTAAACTCCAAAATTTTCCTAATAGGTTAATAAAATTCTTAACAAACCCTTTAAAATAAGTAAGCAACCTTTTTTTTATATATTAATCAATTCCTTAATTACAACAAATTTGAAGTAACTTAATTAACCCCGATTGCTACTGGATAACCCAGGCCTACGAGGCTTTTAGCTTAGCCCCAAGGAAGGTGAAATAAACTTCACGGCCTCGGTGTTAAACAAAGGTAGTAAACAATTAACTTTTAAAATATATTTAATTAAAATTCCAATTTCACTAATACTTAAAGTTCAACCTAAATTCCCCTTTTAAGCTTCAACAAACTCAGAACCTCAGACAACCTTGATTAATCACCCAACTTAGGATCTACCCTTGCCACACAGCCTTCTACAAACACTTTAGAACATCTTCTAGGACAACCAACTCTAGATCTAGGTTAGGCCGGTGTTTACTTTACTATTATGTGCCAGATTTTTTCGTAGTTTTCACTGCATGTTGTGGATGAAATTGCTTTGCTGTGTCTGCTTAATTTTTTTTGCACTCTGTGGATGGATTGATGTGTTTGGCGATTAGATTACCGTTAGGTTAGGTACGATCTGGATGTTCACACAGTCTTCTGCAGGTGGCCACGCTCATGTAGGGCAATAAGAAGGGGGCTAAATTCATAAAAAAATTCATAACTGTTATAAATTCTTTGCACAGGTGCTTCAGCTGCTAAAGCCCCCAAATAAAAGGAGCGTGGCCAATGTGTTTACCTTTTTCTACATATATATAACTGCTTGGGAATAACTCTTTATATATATTAACTACTTAGGATAACCCTGTAGGTGAGTCTAGATTTTTAATTTTTGATATAAATGTAATTTGTGCAATTGTCAAGTGTTGTGAAAGTTAATTTTGAGTTGGGACACATAGGTCCAAAGTTTGGATTCCAAAAGTGGAAAGGATGCCCCTTTGGGAAACATTCCTTTTCGATTTGAAAATCCAAATTTGGATCATACTTTTTCTATACCCAAAGAGGGAAGAGTGGCCTTTCCCTTAAAAGGAAAGTGCCCTCTTATCCATTTGGGTAGTTTACCACGAAGAATCCAAGTGGTTTGAAGAAGAGGAGTCCAAAGAAGAACAAGACTAAAGACTTGAAGATTGAGAGTATCCCACTCAAAATAACTTGTGTCATTATTAGGCTTAGAATCCAGGTTGTTGTCAGTGTTGCCCGGCCACTCTACTTTTTGCAAAACCCTGTTTTGCAATAAGTAAGGCAATTCTGCCAATGGACATTTATTAATTAGTTAATTTATATTTGATGTGTTGAATTGATTGCCTTTAGGATTACCTGCTATTGACCTCATTATTCGAGGTCAATTTCCTTGGAATTGATTCTAGCACCTAAGTATTCGTAACCTAGTGTAGACGTCGCCCCCACAGGATTTCTCTTAGGTGGCCACACTCGTGCAGGGCAGAAAAAGGGGGCTAACTAATTAATAATTATATATATGTGCTAAAGGTGCTTCAGCTGCTTAGCCCCCAAATAAGAAAGAGTGTGGCCAAGTATGGCTGAGTGATTTAATTTAAATGCTTATATATAACTGCTTGGGATGATTTTTGCTTAGGATAATCTTGCAGGTGGTCTAGATTTTCTTTTTCTTTCTGTGATGTAAATGTGAATGTAAATGTAATATATTAAAAGTCAAGATATGTAAAAGTGATTTTTAAAGTGGGATATCACATCCAATTTGGAATCCAAAGAAAAGAGAATATATTCTTTGAAAAGAGAATATCCAAAGAATGAATAAATTAAAAAAAAAAAAAAAAAAAA
>NW_021319496.1:490085-513296 GCF_001605985.2 Dendrobium catenatum
ATCCAGGGCTATTCTTAGGACGATTTTCCCATGATTTGAACTGATCGGCCAGGACGATCGTGAGATCGGCCTGGACGATCAAGCCAATTTTTAATCATCCAATTTTGCATCTAGAGAGATACTCTGGCCGATCTTCTGAGTTATGTACTGATCGGCTAGGACGATGTCCATATCGGCCTGGACGATAAAGTCGGCAACTTGCAATTAATGATCTCCTTTGAAGCTCTTCTATTTAAGAGCTCTTGTTCAACATTTTTGAAAATCTTTGGCTGGTGCCTTGACCTGAGAAGTCCTTGAGGAGAGAAAGAGAGAGTGGGAGAGAGAGAGGATCTTATGATGGGGAGCTTGTGAGGAGATTCATAAGGGTTGCTTTAAGGATCGCTTTGCTTCTTCTTTGTCTAGAGTTTCTCTTCCGTGGAAGGGTCGGTAGAGGTAAGGAGTTAGCTTTTGGTTGTGGTTCTCTGCCAGCTTCAGGAGGAAGCAAAAGGAGATAGGTTCTCTGCCTTTCCGGGGTGGCAAAAAGGAGGTTCTTGTGAGGGCTTCTCCGCCTAGCCGTGGGGGCTAAAGGAGAATCACGTTTTGTAGTGCAATACTTGGAGGGTGCCTCCAAGGAGTGGACGTAGGTCGAGTTGACCGAACCACTATAAATTTCTGTGTTCTTATTTCTTGCTTCCGCACTTTTAATTCCGCATTTATTTTTTTGGTGTGATTTTGGTTTATGCAATTTTTATTCTTTGTGAATTTTTTTTTTAAATACCAATTCACCCCCCCCCCTCTTGGTTAGCTTAGGACAAAGTTCATAAGGGCTTAACATCCCTAATGAACTTTCACTAAGCCTCTCATACCAAGCTCTAGGTGCCTGCTTTAATCCTTATAAGTTCTTTTTTAATTTGAAAATATGTTTTGGAAATTGGGAACACTCAAAACCTTGGAGTTGTTCTACAAACACATCCACATTTATTTCCTCATTTAAAAAGGCACTCTTAACGTTCATTTGGAAAAGCTTAAATCTCTTATAACAGGCAAAGGCTAATAGAACTCTAATGGCTTCCAATCTAGTTATAGGGGTAAAAGTTTCCTCAAAATCTGTCCCTTCTATTTGGTTATACCCCTTAGCCATTGATCTTGCCTTATTCCTAACCACCACTCCATAATCATACACCTTATTCTTAAAGACCCACTTGGTTCCAACTACACTTTATCACTGAGGTCTTTCTACAAGCTCCCAAACATTATTTCTAACAAACTGGTTCAACTCCTCCTGCATGGATAAGATCCAAAACTCATCACTAAGTGCTTGGCTTATGTTGGTGGGTTTAGTCATTGAGATAAAGGCAGAGTGGTTCACTTCTTTCCTGAGTCCATGTCTAATTCTAACTCTATCAGAAGGGTCTCCTAAAATCAGATCTTTAGGGTGACTCGAAGAGTATCTTCAATCTCTAGGTAAAGTGTGTAAAGGTTCAACCCTTTCCTCCAGATCTATATTTTCTACTCCTTGGGAAACCTCTACTACTCCTTTAGTGTTCTGGTGCTCTACCCCCTTCTCCAAGTTTTTTAATACAGTTGCAATCTCTCTATCATAATCATCCTCAAATCTAGGCTTTCTAGGATCAGACTCATCAAACACTACATGTGTATTCTGTTCCACCACCAAAGTCCTCTTATTAAACACCCTAAAAGACTTCCTAACACTATAATATCCTAAGAACACTCCATCAAATTTTGTGTCAAATTTTCCTAAGTGAGACTTCCAATTATTGTGAATGAAAATCTTACAACCATAGACATGAAGGTGGGAAAGATTGGGTGTCCTACCCTTAAGAATCTCATAGGGTGTCTTATCTAATTTGGCTCTAACATTCACCCTATTTAACACATAACAAGCTGTTTTAACCGCTTCAGCCAAAAAAGTATTTTTAAAGTGAATACTCAGCAAGCATGGCTCTGGCAGCTTCCATAAATGTCTGGTTCTTTCTTTCAGCTACCCCATTTGCTGAGGGGTCCTAGAAGCTGAGAAGTTATGGCTAATCCCCTTGTCCTCACAAAAATCTCCAAATCTCTCATTTTCAAACTCTCCCCAATCGTCACTATGAATGGTCAAAATCTTACACCCTAGTCTTTTCTGAATTCAAGTAAAGAAGACTCTAGACTCATCAAATGACTCATTTTTGTGTGATTGAAATCTAATCGAAGTAAACTTCGAGTAGTCATCAAAAATCACAAAACCATATATTTTTCCTCCCAAGCTAGCAGTGCTAACGCATGTGAAAGACTTCTAATGGTCTAGATGTGCTAATGTCCTTAATGGAGTGAAAAGTGAAGTGGATTTGCTTTCCTAATTGGCAGGCATCACAAAGGTGGACTTTTGAAAAATTAAGCTTGGGGATACCTCTAAATAGGTTTTTTTGGGTCACTTTCCTAAGGGTTTTCATACTAGCATGATATAATCTCCTGTGTCACCACCATGAATCATCAATAGTAGTTTTTAAGAAAAATGAAGCAGCACATTCAATGTTATTTAAATCAAGCATGTAAACGTTGTTGATACGCTTTCCCTGCAAAAAGTGTTATTATTTAAGCTCATAATGCATGTGTTTGCCAAAAATTTTATGATGAAGCCCTTATCATAAAGCTGGCTGATGCTGAGTAAGTTGTGTTTCAGTCCATATACAAGCAAAACATTTTCAATTAGACGGTTCTTATAATTATCAATTATACCTTTTCCTACCACCTTCCTGGTGGTGTTATCTCCAAGAGTCACCTTGCCTCCTGTCCTGGTCTTCAGCACTATGAATTGACTAGCATCACCAGTCATATATCGAGAGCATCCATTATCTAGGTACCACATGCTCTCATGAGGCATTTTGTGAGAGCTTACCTACAAAATTATCAAATATCATATTTAGGAACCCAAATATATTTGGGTTCCTTCTTATGGAAAGTAGAATACAATGCATATTGTGGATCATGTAACTTGGGCCTCTAGACCCGATGTGGGCTATGGTGAACGGTGAAAGTGTGTGCTATGTGTCCTAGCATGCCACATGAAAAACATCTAACTCCAGGAAAAGGATGCCCTAATATACTCATATGATGATGATTTTTATGTGATTCATTAAATGAAGATTTTTTATTTTAACAGGTTTTAAAATTTTTATATTCTTTTTCTAACCCAGAATTGGACAATTTTAAAGAATCATGAGAATAAGATAACTCAGTATGCTTTTTGTTTAATGCATCAAATTCATCAAGCAAAGCCATGTGATTTGAATTAATTGTTGAATCGTCTTTGAGAATATTTTCATGCTCTTTTTGTAAATTAAAAAATTCCAATTTTAGGCTAGCTTGAGTTTTCTTAAGCTTCCTATATGATGCATGGATATTTTTAGAAACTTTAAGGAGTTTCTTATAAGTTATTTCACATACCTCTTCTTGGTTAGTTTGACCAAGATTATTGTCTACCATTAAGCACAAGTTTGTTGTCTCCTCCTCAGGTTTAGTTTTAGAAGAATCTGATGCAAAATCTGTCTAGAACTCCTTTTGGAATTTCTTCTTGCTCTTGTCCTTTTTGAAGTTTGGTTTCTCCTCACCCTTCTCCTTAATTTGGTGTGCCTTTAGCATTGGACAATCAGCTTTAACGTGCACAGGCTTCCTGCATTCAAAGCAAATTATTTCATTAGAATTCTTAAAATTTTTGCTACCCTTACCTTTATTCCATTTTTTATGATTCTTGTGCTTCTTCCTTAAGCTCTTAAATTGCCTTGTGATTAAAGCAACATCATCACTTTTAGACACGGAGGAGTCAGTGTCTGTATCGTTCACCTTGCGTTCCATCATTTTATCTTTCTTCCATTCACCTGCATCAAGATTTCTTTGGTTCACCCCTTGCTTGTAAGCAATAAGTGAACCAAGTAAGTTATTGATCAAATAAGTATTTAAATCTTTAGATTCAGATATTGCAGTAATTTGTGCATCAAAAGAGGAAGGCAAACATCTTAATTTTTTTTTTACTTTTGCATAGTTAGAAAGTTCTCTTCCTAATGCATGCAATGAAGTAATAATCTGAGTAAACCTTATATACATTTCAGAAATTGATTCAGAAGGTTTCATACGAAAAAGTTCGTAATCATGCAAGAGAATATTCAAATGGGATTAATTGACTTCTTTAGTACCTTCATAGGTGATATATAATTTATCCCAAATTTCTTTACCAGTAGTGCAAGTGAAAACACACATGTAATCTTCCGATTTTAAAGCACATAAAAATATTTCAAATATTTTGCATTTAATTGTGCTAAATCCCTATCATCTAAATTCCATTCAGTAAAAGGAAGTGGAACAATAACGCCATTCAATTTTTCAGTTGGAGGTGTATAACCATCCTTAACAAGCATCCACATGCGATAATCAATTGATTGTAAAAATATAGACATGCAAGTTTTCCAAAAATCAAAAGGGATATTATCAAATAAAGGTGGTCAGGTAATAGAACACCCTTCCACAGTATTATGATTTTCGTTGTTAGTCATGGATCAAAAAATTCAAAAAAAAATTCAAACTTAGTTTTTATGAATCCCGCTCTGATACCACTTCGAAGTTCGTTAGGGATGTTAAGCCCTTAAGAACTAGCCCAAGGGTAGCCAAGAGGGGAGTGAATTGGTATTTTAAAAATTTTTCTTTATGTAAAGCACCATAAAACTTAAAATAAAATCACCACAGAAATCAAAGTGCAAAAATAAAAAATATGCGGAAGCAAAATAAAGAAAGATCACACCAAATTTATAGTGGTTCGGTCAATCCTTGACCTACGTCCACTCCTCGGAGGCACCCTTCGAGTACTGCACTAACTAAGTTTCTCTCCTTTAGCTCCCTCATTTAGGAAGAGAAGCCTTTACAAGATTAGAAAGAGCCTCTACTACTAATCCATTAATGGCAAATATGTACTGCACAACGATCTTCTTAACTTGGAAAAGTAGATGCAAGTTGGTTCAGGGATGTGTGAAGATTCTGATTTTCAAATTGCAGCAAACATCATTTCCTTAGCCAATGTAAGCAATTTTATCAATATACATCTGGAAAATTGGGATACTAATCAGCTTATGCTGTCTTCTTCTTGGTGTCCTCCACCATCCGGGTGGATAAAGATAAACATTGATGCCTCGCTCAAAATTAATTACTTAGCAGGTATTGGCAGTGTCATAAGGGACAAAAAAGGAAAATTTTTATTAGCTTTTGGTACCCATTACTTGCATTGGGACATAGCACAAACGGAATTGTTGGCTGTTTACTACTTGAAGAACATAATGAGAGATTGGATGCATGAAGCCCAAGGAGTAATCATAGAAGGAGACAATCACAACATTATTAAATTTCTTCAATTAAATTTGAAGATATGGAAGAATAATGGAAGAATTGAAGAGGATCTTGCATTCATTCAAGACTTTAACCAGGTTCTATTTTCTTATTCAAATAGATTTTATAACAAATTAGCTGATTTTTATGCTAATTTGGGTTGCAATAAAAGTTTTATTTGGGAAGAACTCAATAATGTGGATATCCCACATTCCTTCTTTATTATTTTGAAGGAGGAATGTGATGGATTAGGGTTGGGCTGATTTTTCTTTAGCTTGTATTTTATTTGCTTTTATTATTAATGCATTTACGCATTTTATTGAAAAAAAAGCCTTTACAAGAGACTCCTTTTCACCAACCCGGTGCGGCAGAGAACCGACTCCTTTTGCTTCCTCCTGAAGCGGGTAGAGAACCCAGACCTTTGCTGAAGTAGACCTCCCAAGAACCTCCCAAGGACAAAGGATAAAGAATGGAGACGATGACTTGGAACCTTTCTTGTAGCAACCTTTTTGAAGCCTCTCACAAACTCCCCCTCATAAGTTCCTCCCTCTCTCTCTCTCTCTCTCTCTCTCTCTCTCTCTCTCTCTCTCTCTATTTCTCTCTCTATTTCTCTCTTAAGGCTCTCTCAGGTCAAGACAACATCTCTCAAGGTATTCAGCATGAGAAAATTTGGGTCCATTAAATAGAATTTCAGGAACCAACTTTATCATTCAGGCAGATATAAATATCGTCCTTGCCGATCAGTACAAAATAACCTCAATCAGCTGGGATGATTTAAGACAATCAAAAGAAAATTGATTACAACAACCAGGTCGATACAATATCGTCCTGGCCGATTAGTTCAAACCTGAGTACAATAATCTAGAATATCACCCTGAATAGAGTCTGGCCGATGTCAATCATCCAGGACATCGTCCCGGTCGATTCTACAATCGACCCGATAAATGTGATCATATCAATCATCCTTAATTGATTTCTATAATTGCCAGATTAATTTAGGCATAACTGTGTTGTATCATCCAGGCCGATATGGAGATCGTCCAAGACGATGCTTTAAAATAAAGAATACCTAAATTGATTATGGCAGTTGATTCTTTCTGATTTGAGCCTATCATCCTGGCCGATACAAGTATCGCCCAAGTCGATTTGCTTAATGATGACTTCTTAACCAGGATGCCCTAATTTGGTTTTCTATTTTTAGTTGAAACATCCTGGCCGATAGGAACATCATCCAGGCCGATGTACTCATAACAAAAAAATTTTGAAAGACCACGTTTACAATTGACTCAAGAAAAGAAAAAAAAATACATACTTGAATCAACCTAAATCTATCTGATCTTGAGCTGGCTTGAGCTGCATTCGATCTTGTGGTCCTGAAAAGTTAGTAGGCAAAGCAGTCGTAGGGAATTACGAATGTTTGTTATCATCAAAAGTCTAATCCATAAAGTCAGGTTTGCAATAAAAATAAGATCCCAAGAAACTGATTTGACACTGTCGCCTCACCGATTAGCCCGAGGGCAGAAGGTCCAAATCAGAGTAAACACTTAAATTAAAAGAAACTTGGAGGTATGACCTCTCTTTTTAACATACATCTTATTTTAGACGTTAGCCACACTCAACCAAGAGAGAAATGGGAGGAGGGACCAATGGAAGAAAAGTAGTTAGGACTACCGATGAAATAAAATTTCATCACTATTAGGGATGGAGAGAGAGATTCGTCCCACCGGGCGTGCCATTTTTTTGTTGGTGGAATTTTGAAAGCAGATTTTTTAAAGCTTGGTTTTCTTTGAGAGTTAAAATTAAATTCTAATTCTAAAATCAAATCATCCTTTTAGAAAGAGTATATCACATCGAAAGGTGAAAATAAAATTTCATAACAGCATTCAGATTTATAATTAAGAAATTCATCTTAAATATTGTGACCAGAAGCTAAAGAGAACTTCATATATCCTCGAAGGGTCAAAATGAGGTTCAACTGAATATCCAACTATAATATTCAAGAAGTGCAATCGTTGAGTTCACATCCAAAGCCTTATCAAAGAAGGATGTGTCTCGCCAAATGGAGATAACACCATTCAATGATAATTCTTTGAATGTTATAATAACGATCATTATTTGATCTTTCTTAAAGGAACCCAATATGAATTTCGTAAAAACAAAATCAATTTTTAAAATCAGGTGAGTGTGTGGTCCTAAATCTCTTATGAGTGCATGCCCTCGTAGTTAATTACATCATAGGGAGACATAGTCCCCTACGAAAACTCTCGATTAAAATAGTGAAAAATTTTTGTTAAATTTTCTATGAGTGATATCAAAAAGAGAGGAGAATTTGAGAAGCTCAAAAAGGAATGGATAAAAATTGAGCAGTTATTAACAAAATCGAGGAAAGAAGAGTAGGGGACACTTTGAGATTCCATAACCATCCGGAAGTGTCCCAACTTAACCTAAGTGTTAGACTTTATGTTTTGGATTGAAATGATATTTAATTAGAGTTGAGCATTTTATTAGAAATTTGGGATTAGATTCCTGAAGTTTGGGATCTTATAATTAAAGATCTGACTCAGATCCTAAATCTAAAGTTGGACACTAGACCACAGTCGTCTGAACCAAACTAGTGCAGTGTATAACCTAGACTTACCCTGGCTAAGATTGGGGAGCTAGCTCACCACCTATTCGATTTAAAATACATGAGTACTCTACTCATAGGCAGAGCAGGATCTAAAGCATTGAGAGAGTAGTGCAAAAATATACATACGACCCCGAGGTCGATCCCCGACTAATTCCCTAAATTCATTCTTTTTCTATGTTGTTTAGACTCACTAAATTTTAAACTTTAAGATTATGAGTATAAGAATTTTCACACCCTTACGAGTCTGACGTACCCAGGTGAAAATAAAAGCGGCACACAAAAGCCAAAAAACTAAGAAAAGTAGGTAATTCTATACGCAATCATCTCAACAAATCAAATTTAAATGAATTAATTAATAAATATCAATAGATAAATTGCCTTACTTATTACGAATCAGAATTTATAGAAAAAAAAGTGGCCGGGCACTACTGACAACAACCCGGACTCTAAACCTAGTAGAGACGCAAGTGGTTTTGAATGGGGTACTTTCTGTCTTCAATTCTTCAATTTTGTTCTCCTTCGGGCTCCTTTTCTTTAGTATCCTTGTATTCATCGTAGTATGCTACACAAATGGATAAGGGGGAACTTCCTTTGAGGGGAAGATCACTCTTTCCTCTTTGGGTAGGAAAGAAGTTATCCAAATTTGAATCTCCAAATAGAAAAGGGCTACTCCCCTTTTGGGTGCCCTTTTCTCTTTGGAGTCCAAGCTTTGGACCTATATATCCCAAAACTCCACTTTCACAATACTTTATATTTACACAAATTATATTTATATGGAAAAAAAAAAATTTAGACTCTTCTGTAAGGTTATTCTAAGCAGTTAATAAATTAAAATATATTCTCAAGAAGTTATATATGTGCAAAAAAGAAAGTAAACAAACCGGCCATTCTCTTTCTATTACTTTGGGGGCTTTAGAAGCTATAGCACCTGTGTAAGAATAATTATAATTTATTTAACCCTCTTTTTATTGCCCTGCACGAGCGTGGCCACCTGCAAAAAATTATGTGAACATCTAGATCATTCCTATCCTAAGGTTAATCTAGTCGCCAAACACATCAATCATCCACATAGTGCAGTAGAAAGTAATCAGACACAATAAGGCAATTTCATCCATAGCATGCAGTAAAATCACAAAAAATCTAACACACAGCAGTAAAGTAAACACTAGCCTAACCTAGATCTAGAGTATGTTGTCCTAGACAACCATCTAAAGTGTGTGTAAAAGGTAGTGTGGCTAGGGTAGATCCTAGGTTGGGTGATTAGTTAGAGTTATCTAAAATTTTGAGTTTATTGAGGCATAAGGGAAATTTATAATATAATTTAAATATTAATATATTAAGAATTTTATTTAAATATATTTTAGAGAATAATTGATTACTACCTTTGTTTCACTTCGATGTCATGAAGTTTATTTCATCTTCTTTGGGGCTAAGCTAATAGCCTCGTAGGCCTGGGTTACCTAGTAGTAATCGGGGTAGATTAGGTAGCTTAAGTTGATTAATGGTTAAAAGCATATGAATTTTAATAAAAGTTGGTTGATTTCTAGTTTTTTAAAGTTTGATTAATTATGTTTTCCATTAATCGATTCGTGGCATTGTGCCACCAGGCTCGAGGAACAAGCCTCCTTAAGACACGTAGCCTCACAGCTCGGAGTAGTCTAACCAATAAACCAGATTAATATGGTTTACTTATAGATTTTAAATGGTTAAATAATTAATAATTATTATATTTTAAGTTTTAACATCCCTTAGAATCCATTCGTAGCATTGTGCCACCAGGCTCGAGGAACAAGCCTCCTAAGGACGCGTAGCTCCGCAGCCCGGAGTAGTCCAGCCAATAAACTTCACCTTTAGGATGGTTACTGTGTTTTAAAAGGTTGCTTGAGTGTTTCAAACATTAACTTAATATTTTCTGGAGTTTGAAATTAAATATTGAATTTTGAAATTTTTGATTATTTTAATCATTTAATTAAGAGGGCCAAAATTGACTTTTAGAATTAGAGGGAAACTTGAAGATTACAGATTTATAATAAATACTAGACCTTAATATGAGTTTTTAGACAGGTAGAACACTCGATTTGGAGTTTTCTATGAAAAGTTATGTTTTTTAGAAGTTTTGGCCCGTTTTTAACCTAAGGTTGACCAAAATGTTGACTTTTTGACTTTGACCTTATTCTGAAGTTTGACATTTTTGGAAAATATTGGATTTTAATTAAAATCATTAGCCACTGAGTTTGATTGATTTGGAATTTTTTACAATTAGTTTTAAATTTTAGAAATTTGAGTAATTTTTAGAGTTATTAATTATCCTAATTAAGAACCCTTCTTAGTGGTTTGAACCTAAATGAATCCTAAACTTATTAAAATCATCCCTAAAGATCAAAAATGATATAAGGGGAGATCATCAAGTTCCTAAATATTTTTTTTGGATTTTTAATTAATTTTAATTAATTAAAAAGAGTAAATGTTGATTTTAACTCAAAATTAAATTAAAGCCCATTTTAAAGTCAAACTAAAGGAACTTAAATTTCTACAGGTTTAGGGGATTAATTAGGGTACTTTAGAGAAGTTTTAAAGAATTTTTAGGATTAATCTTGATTTATTAGGATTGTCTTAAAGCTAAAGGGAAATTCTAAAGAATGAATATTATGGCTCTTATTTGGTGAGCAAAATGGGCACCAAATCTAGTGAAATTTGGACCATGGGATCCTAATCCCAAGGCCTAAACACACCAAATTTGATCCCAAATGGAGTTATCTAAGGTGGCCAACCAAGCCACCTAAGGTGTATCTAAGTCACCTTAAGAAAATCCTAGGGAGCTATCCTAAGCTTACATTGGGGTAAAATTACTGGCCCTAAACTCCCTATACTACACATCATCAGCACACACAAAATTAGATCATAAATCTCATTGGATAGATCATAATTCTAATTTGGATTTAAGGGTCAACCTATGACCCTTGAATCAAAATAGAATAGTAATGCCCTTAAACATTTCAGGCCCTGGTGAATTTAATTAAAATAATAAATGTAATATTTGATAAAACAATAATACTAAAATTAAACTTAATGCAAATGCAATCAAGACCTGGAACCATAGGGCTTTTGTAGTTTTCTCTGAGACCTTTCCAATGAGTCTAAGAACACCTAATTTGGTCAAGTGTGTGGGAAGATATCAATTTTCGAAGATTCGTTGATTTTTATATGAAATTAAATCCCTCAATTACCCAGTCAGCCGGCACTTTACACGCGGCGCGTCATGATTGGCAGGACAATCATTGCGGCTGAGTGGGTAACGGTCGGATTAGCCGTAGTCGTCAGATGGAAGATCAAATGACTACGATCAAAGGGGCTTTGAGACCCCAGTATCTAATCCATGCCGTTAATTGAAATCAATGATGAGGATTTCATCTTCAACCTCCTGAGCAAACTCGAGACCGTGAAGCTTCTCCGGGGTGATCCAAGGGATCCCGCTGGCAAACTTAGATGAAATTTCATAGAGAGGATTAGGGGAGAGGGAACCTTCAATCCAACGATGGAGATCCGCTAGGGTGAAGGTTTCCTTCACACTTGACCAGACTACCTAGATAGGGAGCTCAGGATAGAGAAATTACCACAGAGAAGGTCTCAACGAATGAGCTTCTCAATTAGAAAGCTTCAGGGGATGAAGGCGAGCAGATCTCTTTCAGACATCAAGACTAGAGGATAGCCAGAGGTATGACTTCAAGCACGTGCCGAAAGATTTCACCGGAGCACACTAGAACAGATTGACAGGATGGCCTGGAAGATGGGAAATGACACTAGAAGGAGGAGGGAGCTCTCGAGAGTGATTTGAAATGTTAAGAGATGAATTGGGGCTTTTCGGATGAGCTGCCCTATTCAGCCAACTCCCGCGACCTTGGACAGTCGAGATAGACTGGGAGGGGCTTTGGATGGGCGCCAGGTGGAAGGGGACACCATCCCAAAGGGCTCGTGAGCTTCAAATCGGTGAGCCATAGCCTTTGGAAGGCTTTGGGTCAGGATCGAATGGGGGGGACCACCGGAGCTCGTCTCTATTAGCTCCGGCCACCGCCGACCGGGGTTTGGGTCAGGTTGACATGGAAAGATGGATGGAGATATGTTAGAGTAAAAGGTGAGCTCAATTGGGCATGGGGAGGTTCAATTTGATCAGGTAGCCTAGTTTGACCTAAACCTAGTCGACTTGGGTTAAATTGGGCTCAATCCAGGTTAGGCCAGATCCTAGGCTTGATATGGTAGATGGGTCTTGGTCTGGTCCACCCGATTCAAGTGGAAATTGAGTTTAATTTGATCTGAGTTCAAAGATGGCTCGGGTTGATCCAAATCTACTAGGTTCAGGTCGAATTGGGCTCAACCCAGGTTAGGCCAGACCTTGGGATTGATATGGGAGATGGGTCTGGGTTTGGTCCACCCAATGCAAGTGGCAATTGGGTTCAATTTGATCTGGGTTCAAAAATGGCTCGGGTCAATATGGTTTTGGCTACTTTGAGTTAACCCAGACGTTGACCCAAGTCAACCCAAGGCATGGGCTAGCTGTAGGAGGTGTATTAGACCTAGGGCCACCTAATGGAGGTGTTGGTCAGGTTCAATTGAGCTTAGGACAGAAGTTGGCTCTATCCCAAGTGGTTTTGGTCACTTTGGGTAAGCCTAACTCTTGACCCAAAGTGGATTAATGGCTGGGATGATTAAGGGAGGTGTATTGGGTCATAGGAGACCAAATGACACCATGGTTTGGGCTCAATTTGATTAAGGTTGAAAAATGGCTCAAAGGGGGCACTCTTTGGGCACTTGGGTCAAGCCAAAAGGCTAACCCAAGTGAGCCAAAGGCTTGGGTCTCCAAAAAAGGGTCTCTTGGGAGTCCAAGGAGCAACCCCTTGGGTTCAAATGGGATTGAAATGGTCTTGGTCAAATAGTTTAAGTGGAAGGGTGTGTATGGGTCATTTAGTCAAACTTGGTTTACTTGGTCAACTGAGTTGACCTAAAGCTAAGAATTAGGTCCATTGAATTCAATTTGGTACCATGAACCTAATGAATGGGGTGTCGCGGTGTGGGGGGGTCAATTGGGTCAAAGTGACCATTTTAACCCTTAAGGGGCCTTAAGGTCAAAATGGGTTGACTTGGTAAACAAAGTTGACCCAAGGTTGGAAATTAGTTCAAGATGTTTCAAAGATCATTTGGGGAAGGTTTCAAAAATGGATTGTTAGATCAAGTTAACTCTAGGCCAAAAGTCCAATAATGCCCTTTAAGGGTATTTTGGTCATTTTGACTTTGAGCCAGTTCTGGGTCAAATTTAATCTGAAAAGATGTAGACTATTGCTAAACAATTTAATATCAAAGTGTTGGAGGTTATCAAATGGTTTGGAGGGGGCTCCAAGGTCAAATCCCACTAGGTGGAGGGTCTAGTGGCATTGACTGTGAATATTTAAAAGTTTTGTAACCTTTGGAACTAGATTGAGTTTTTGCTGTTAGAAACCTCCAAATGAGTTCAAATTTAGAGGATTGACACTATAGACATGTCACATCAATATGAAACTGACAGACCCTGGATAAGGTGCCAATTGACTGAGTTTTAAGGTGATGGAAAAATCAGGTAGAAAGGGTTTTAGGACCTAAGTCCGTAGCTCAAAGGTTATGGGTTTAGATTGGGTCAAGATCTGGATTAGACCTAAAGGCTAGGAACTAGGAGGATCATAAGATCTAAATTTCAAAGAAACCTAAGGTCCAAGGCTCAAGAAGGGGTTGAAAGTGACCTCATTAAAAAATGAGGTCAACAAATGGACCCCAATATGTGTAGTAGAAGGAACTTCTACTGCACACATTGGCGTTGACTAAATGGCAATTTTGAGTAGAATCTTATGTGTAAGGAAGGGCATCACCCAACCTTATGTCTATAGGATGCTGATAGAAGTCTTACACCTGATAGACAAATCAATTAAAAAACTAAGGTAAGCATCACCTAACTTTGGGTCTAAGTAAGTGCATCACCCATTCTTTGGTCTATAGGATGCTAATAGAAGACTTACGCCTAATGGATAAATTAACTAGGAAACTAAGGCAGGCATCACCTAACCTTGGGTCTAAGGAAGTGCATCACCCAACCTTAGGTCTATAGGATGTTGATTGAAGACTTACTCATAATAGACAGATTAACATGGAAACTAAGGTGGGCATCACCTGACCTTGGGTCTAAGGAAGGGCATCACTCAACCTTAGGTCTATAGGATGCTTATAAAAGACTTAATCCTAATAGACAGAATCAACTGGTAAATAAAAATTGGCATCACCTAACTTTGGGTCTAAGAAAGGGCATCACCCAACCTTAGTTCTACAGGATGCTGATAGAACACTTAGTCACAGTAGACAGAATCAATTGGGAAACCAAGGTAGGCATCACCTAACCTTGGGTTTAAGAAAGGGCATCACCCAATCTTATGAAAGTTTGATAGGGATGTTAGGCCCTTAAGAACTAGCCCAAGGCTAAATAAAAGAGAGGTGAATTGGTAAAAACTAACACAAAACTCAAACAAATATCACCACAAAGAAATCAATGATGCAGAAATTAAATGCAGAAGTAATAAAGGAAAGAACACGCCAGATTTATAGTGGTTCGGTCAAACCTTGACCTACGTCCACTCCTTGGAGGCACCCTCCAAGTATTGCACTAAACTAAGTATCTCTCCTTTAACCCCCACAGCTAAGCGGAGAAGCCCTTACAAAATCACTTCCACCTTCCCAAGTGCGGTGGAGTCACCGGGTCCTTTGACACCAAAGAGATCTTCTTCTTTGGTGAACTTCCCTCAAGACAAGCCTTGAATCCGACAGTATTAAGGTGCAAGCTTGCCAAAGTAATCGTGTGGAATCCCCCTCCACACTCCCTTGAGTCCCCCCTCATAGGATCTTTTCCTCTTTTAGACTTCACCTGTTCCTCACTCTCTTTCAAGCTCTCTCTTCAAATTTCCCCCAAAAGAACTGTTGCGGATCTATGGTTTATAATTTTGATGATAGTAAACATTCCTTATTTCTCTATGATTGCCTTATCTGCTAACATTTCAGGTCCACATGATCAGACTGTAATCTGGAACCAGCTCAAGATTAGGTAGACTAGGTCTGTGTCAGTTTGTAATCTTTTTCCATTCTTGCGTCTGTTGTATTTGGTGTGGCATCTAATGATTTGTAACTTGGAAGATTTTCTGTTGTGCCCTAAAAGATTTCTTATTTTTGTAACATCGTCCGGGACGATATTTATATAGTCCTGGACGATCTGACAAAAGTAGAAGCCCTAATTAGGGCATCCTCATTAAAGAAGCCGTCTTTATGCAAAATACATCGTCCTGGATGATTTTGTATCGACCAGGACGATCTTCTTAGAAAAATCTTATTTTTGGACATCATCCCAGTGGATCGTCCTGGACTATAAAATATAATCCCGGACAATCTAGAGCAATTTTTTCAAAATTTCTCAGGCAGTTTTAGAAAGCAATTAATGGGGATTTTGTCCGAGCCGATCGCAAGATCGTCCGGGATGATTAGACATCGTCCAGCTTCATTTCAGGGCGATATTCAGGTCGATTTTCCTCATATTTGAACTAATCGGCAAGGACAATATGTCTATCATCCTGGACGATAAAGTCGGCAGCTTGTATTAATGAACTCATTTTTAGCTCTTATATGTAAGCTATGACAAGGCACTTTGTAAGTGTCTTTGGCAGCCATTGGAGCTTCGTTCTTGTGGGGGAGACTTGTAGAGAGAGCTTGAAAGGGAGAGAGGAAAGGGTGGAGTTTGAGAGGGAGAAGAACATGTGAGGGGGAGGAACTCAAGAGAGTGTGGAGGGGATTCCACAAGGTTGCTCCGGCGAAAATACACCTTAGTACCATCGGATTCAAGGCTTATCTCAAAGTAAGTTCACCAAAGAAGAAGATCTACTTGGTGTCAAAGGACCCGGCGACTCTGCCACACCGGGGAAGGTGGAAGTGATTTTGTGAGGGCTTCTCCGCCTAGCCATGGGGGCTAAAGGAGAGACACTTAGTTTAGTGCAATACTTGGAGGGTGCCTCCAAGGAGTGGACATAGGTCAAGGTTTGAAAGGAGAGACACTAGTTTAGTGCAATACTTGGGGGGTGCCTCCAAGGAGTGGACGTAGGTCGAGTTGACCGATTGGTATTACTTAGTCTTATGATAATATTGATTGGAAATTTATTTACAAGATCATTACTTTGTTTGGTTTTGACCTTGCTTTTATTAATCTCATTAAAAGTTCCATTGAGGGTTCTTACTTCTCTATCAATTATAATGGTAAAAGTAATGGCTCTTTTAAATCTTCTCATGGTCATAGATAAGGAGACCCGTTATCCCTTTCCCATTTCATTACTATTGCTAACTATTTATCTAGATGCCTTGCTTAGCTTTTTGAAAATTATCCTAGCCTTTATTTCCATACTTTGGGTGGTTTTCTTATTCCTCACCTTTATTTTGCTAAAGATTTTATTTATTTTTACTAATGCTTCCAATAAAAAAATTAATAAACTAATGGTCTTTTTTCACCAATTTGAATTAGTTTATGATCTTGCTTTTAACAAACATAAATGTTGTTTTATTGCTTTTAACAAACATAAATGTTGTTTTATCCTAATGATCGTGTTTTGTCTAATTACAATTTTACTAAGTTTGTGAATGGCCAGTTACCTATTAAGAACCTTGGGATCACACCTTTTAAAGGTAAAAAGAAGAATTTCCATTTTGATGACTTAATTACTTCTATGTAGAATAAAGTTCAGTATTAGAATTCTTCTTTTCATTCTTTTGGAGGTCATTTAATTGTTGTTAATAGTGTTCTTTGCTCGTTGTCAGTTTATACTTTTCAAACTCTTTTGCCTACCTAGGGAGTTTTCAATAGAATTGCAAGAATTTTTAAAAAAATTTACTGGAAGGGGGCTAATAACAATTCCCAAATTATTTGGGCTTCTTGGGATAAGTGTCATGGCATTCTTGCTGAAGGTGGTTTGGGTTTCAAAAGTTTGAATGATTTTTCTCGTGCATTTTTTTTTTTATGTTATGGTACAACTTCCATGCTAAAAAGAGCTTGTGGGCCAATTTCATGTTTGTTAAGTATTATGTGGATAAACATCTGACAACTTTTTGTTTTAACATTGGTGAATCTAAGGTTTGGTTGAGGCTGTACAATATTAAATGGAGTGTTGAACCCTTTATTACCTGGGGGCTTGGTAATGGTGATATTTACTTTTGGCAAGACAGACGGTTATGGGACACTTCTATTGAATCTTTTATTAACTCCTCCTTAAACATGGAAGTTAAGCTGAATCATTTTTTTTAATAATTGTTTGGGATTATGACAAGCTTATTAATGTTCTTCTTGATCCTATCATTAAATAGATTTTGAATCTCCCCCTTAATACTGATTCCAATAATTCCCTCCTATGTGGCTTATCCAAAGACGGGTGTTATAGATTAAAGGATGCATTGCATGCCTTTAGATCTAAGAATGAGACTTCTCATATTTTCCATTTACTTTGGCATAAAAGTATTCCCTCCACCGTTGCAGTTTGTGTGTGAAGACTTTAACATAAATTCATCCCCATGTGTGACATCTTAATTAAAAGAGGTTTTACCCTCCCATCCAAATGCCAATGTTGTTTTCATGTTAAAAATTTGCATCATGTTTTTCTTTCAGGCCCCTTAGATGTTAAAACTTGGATTTATTTTGATGACATTTTTAAATTTAATTATTTTAATGCTAAAATATATATCAATTCTTTACTTAACTGGTGGTTTATCAAAACCAAAGTCCATATCAAAAATGTTATTCCTATTCTCATTTTATGCCTTATTTGGTTGGATAGGAATTACTCTATCTTCAATGGTATTGTTATGAACCACCATAGGATTATTCAAAGGGTGAAAGACATGGTTATTGATCTTTTCTATATTAATCTTCTCCCCATCAAGAATTTTTAGAATTACTATTTTCCTGTTTTGAATTAGGTTTTAAGTTTGTGGTTGATCATATTTCTAAAGATCCTAGGCTTGTTTAATGGATCATGCCTCCTCATAACTTTTATAAATTGATTGTCAATAGTGCTATTTTTGAGCATTCTTTGTGTTGTGGTGGGGTTATTAGAGATTATTATGGTAGCCTCATTATGCTTTTACTAGCCCTATATTGAATTATCATGATAACAAAGCTTTTACTTTAGATATCCTTTATTGTGTTTGGACTTGCATTTCTTTTAATTTAACTAAAATTTTTATTGAAGTGGATTCTAAGTTTCTTTTCCATTTTTTTAATGTTTTAGAGGCATCGGTGTGTGGTTCTTCTCATTTCTATCTAATTAGGGACATTAAGCATCTATTAATTTTTATGAATGTTTATTTCTCTCTTATACTGATGGATGTTAATGCGTTTATTAGTTGAATTTCCAATTGGGTTGTTGGCCTCTATTGTATTATTAATTTTATTTCTTCTAATCTCCGTGCACCTTTACAGGGTCTATTAAATTTAAGGCATAATTTCTATGCCTTATGTCAAACCTTAATTGGACTTACTGCTATGGTTCTTCACCTTGTGCCTTTTGAATTTGGGGGTTTGCTCTCTATTTTTCTTTTTTCTATCTTCCTTCTCTTTTCTAGGTTTTTTCTCTCCTACTGTTTTTGGTGTGGTGATTTCCCTTTTGCTGGTCCGTTGTTTACTTGAGTTTTAGGTTGGTGGGTTGTCTGCTGAGCTGTATTGATTTTGGCATGTTTGGCATTTCTATCTATGGCATTGGTAAACTATATTTTTTTCTTTATCTGGTTGGTTTTCTTCTTCTTGGAAGATTTTTTCTTTGAGTATTTGAAGTGGGTCTTGTGTTATTTATTGGTGCTCATCTTTATTTAATTTTTGGGTCAATTTTGTTATTGGTTGGTGAGTTTCTAGTGCTTTTTACTGGGGTTATTTTTTTCCTGTTGTCTTAGGAGGTCTCTAGGCCTTCCTATTATTTCTCTTCTTTTGTGGGGTCTGAGCAGTTTGGGTGATTATGTGGATTACTCTATGAGTCATCTCTGGGAGTTTTTTTTTTTATTTCGGTGCTGATCATTGCATTCCACTTTTCTACTACTTCTTCTTATCATATTTGTGGCATAACAGTCATGGCTAGCTTGATTTTGTGAGATTGGGGTGCCCGGGGTGGCTCCCTATTTATTGGGCCTTTACTCGGGTGGCTGGTTTCTGGGGTAGCCTATTGACCCTTCAAACTATAATTGTGGTTATGTTATTTTAATTTATTCGATTTATGATGTTTGCTTGAGTTTTTCTATCAATGTTTTCTAGAATCTAGATAGCTTTCCCTGTTAGCCTTTTTATATCTTTAATATGATTTACTGGTGGTATTTTCCTCCTCTTATGGATTATAGTTTATTTTGTTATATTTTTTTTATGGACTACAACCTTTTTTGTAGGAGTTCCTTTGCATAGGTGATCGTACTGTCAATTCTTTTGATAGGATGCTAGAACTTCATTCCAAATTTTACTACCTTCCTTCTTTTTGGGTGCTTCTTGTACATCTTATAATGTTTCTAGGTGTTTCTATAATTTTAATTAATAGGGATCTTAAGCTCATAAATTTTTTTGGTTTTAATCATGTAGCTCTTTTGAGCATTAGAGAGCTCGAGGCCCCTCTAAGGACTCTGTACTTTTTTCCTATAATTAATGCGTACGCCCCTTTATGGGTTTCCCTTAAAAAATAAAAAAAATAAAAAATAGCCTTAGGTTGTTGTGTGGCACAAGTACTTTGGTTAAAATAATAATTGATTGACTTAAGACTTTTTAATAGCACCATTCTGATTTTATGTGATAATACTTGTGCCATATGCATTTCAAAGAATCATATTAAATATTCTAAAACCAAGCATATAGGCATAAGACATAACTTAAATAGAGATCATGCAGCTAAGAGAGAAATTGAATTGCTTCACGTTGCTACAAATAATCAACTTACAAATCTTGTCACAAAACCACTGGCCTTTGATACATTTAGCACCATAAGAACCTGGTTAGGTGTGATTGATCTTAATGCTTAAATTGAAAATAATTCAAACTTGATTTATTGTGAATATGTGTTTGTTTAGTTTGTATCCGTTTATTTGTTTTGTTTTTTTTGTGTGTTTAGTTATGCTTTCCAATTTTGTTTTGTATTTTACTGAAAGCATGTCATTTTATGTAAGGTGATAGTTTTGAGAAGATTTTTTGATTGTCATGTCTTTTTTTATGAGTGTTCTTTTTATACTGTACAAAAATTTTTCATTAAGTACGAATTTTATTGCTTGTACATGATAGGTTTTCGAGTTTACTAAGAAAAACTTAGTTTTTCATAGGGTTCATACTAAATGATGATGTTATCATAGTGTATGATATATGCAATATTGTCTGTCCGAGTCGGGATAGTTTTCAAGTTAGGTTTAGTTACTAAATACAGATTAAAAGTATAAAATTTCATTTTGTCTGTACGATCATGTTGTTAGTTTCTATTTGGGACAAGCCTAACTATCATTAAAATGATCTTTGGATTTTTATAAACTGAATGTTGGTGATTTTGATAATGGTACCATCCTTATTTATGGTGGGATCAACAAAAACTGTCAAGGGATTATTACTTTAAATAGAAGGGTCTTTGGAAACATTTTCTTTACTTTCTCATTTGTTCCAAAACCATCTAGAGCCTACATCTTTGGAATGGCTAGTAGCAAAAAATGATCCTGCCTCTGTAAGGGATCTTCTTTTAGAACTTGTAGGAATGATAATTTTATATGTAAAGAGAATGAAAATGCCTACTTTAGGTATTATGCTACTAAAATCACCCCTTCTCGACATCACATACAGGGTGATATTCATTTCTCTATCATGCCCTTATTCGCTTCAACTCAACTTTCATTCATCCAAACTCTCATATATGCTTACCATAAAGAGACATTTAAATTTTTCTACCAACATGAAAGTTAATCAGAACCACTCTAGGATAACTTCCCATGTTCTCAACCAACTGGTAAAAGAAAATAGTTTTTAAACAGGAGAGAAAGTACTGAGAGAAAGTCTGAGGAAATTTTGAAAATTTTTTACTGTTCTGTTTCATTTTTTAATTCGCGGATTTCCCACTGCTACTGATAGCGGCGGAGGGTCGCCGGCCTTTGATGGCCAGCGGTCAAGCATGTGTAAGGTGTTCATCCCCTGGTTCGGTTGTTCCTTCTCGTCTGTTTTATCATCTCCTCCGACTTTCAGAGATGGAAATTCAGGATTTCAAAACTCCAAAACTGTGAAGAGCTTTGGAAAACCATTAATCATCCATGAAGGAGGATTGCTTCATAAGAAGAATGAAGTTGAAATTATTTGCAAAGTAAAGGATGTTTTGGTGGAGAACAAATCAAAAATGTCATTCAAGAGTGGCATAATTTCCAGAATTACTGCCGATGGAGCTTCTCCGTCTTCGACGTCTTTTCTATATGAGAAATTGGTAATCAAAAAGCTTTCTGGCTCGGCTTTTGAAGAGGGTTTCAAATCAGCTAAGGTAATTAAAAGTGGTAATGAGACTGAAAATTTGACATTTAATGATAACTCCAGAACAGAGAAAGCAATTGTGGATTCTTATTCAGCTGTAGAGGATAAGAGAATTGAAGATGTTAATGTAGACACTCGACTGGATCTCATGAAAGTCATGAGTTGGAATTCTCGTGAATTTGGAGATTGTGTGGAAGGAGGAATTAATAATCTTCCATGACCTGTCAATAATGTTTGACCAAATGTCTGGAGCAGGAAGGATAATATTAAGGTGGATAATCTTAATCTTGGTGATTATCAGTTGAATGAAGGCAAAACAGTCAAGCTCTGTTTGCAAAATGAATTAGAGAATTCAAAAAAATTACATAATGCTCTGGTGATTAAGGTGTTTGGAGGTAACATCCATTTCCCTGTAATTAGTGCTGAACTGAGAAGGCAATGCGCTTCTTATGGTAAATTTCATCTAACAACATTAGGGATGGATTGGGTTTTATGTTCCTTTTGAAAGTTCATTAGGGATGTTAAGCCCTATGAACTTAGTCCCAAGCTAACCAAGAGGGGGGGGGGGTGAATTGGTATTTTAAAAAATTCTTTTTACAAAGAATGAAAAACACATAAACCAAAACTCACCACAAAAATAAATGCGGAAATAAGAGTGCGGAAGTAAGAAAACAAGAACACAGAAATTTATAGTGGTTCGGTCAACTCGACCTACGTCGACTCCTTGGAGGCACCCTCCAAGTATTGCACTACAAAACGTGACTCTCCTTTAGCCCCCACGGCTAGGCGGAGAAACCCTCACAATAACCTCCTTTTTGCACCAAGGCAAGGCAGAGAACCTATCTCTTTTTGCTTCCTCCTGAAGCTGGCAGAGAACCACAACCAAAGGCTAACTCCTTACCTCTACCGACCCTTCCACGAACGAGAAACTCCAGGAGAAGAACAAGCAGAGCGATCCTTGAAGCAACCCTTGTGAATCCCCTCACAAGCTCCCCCTCACAAGATCCTCTCTCTCTCCCTCTCTCTCTTTCTCTCCTCAAGGTCTTCTCAGGCTAAGGAAGCAGCCAAAAGGTACTAAAAAGGTTGAACAAGAGCTCTTAAATAGAAGAGCTTCAAAGGAGCTCATTAATTGCAAGTAGCCGAATTTATCGTCTAGGCCGATATGGATATTGGCCTGGCCGATCAGTACAAACTTAGTAGATCGGCCAGAGCATCGCCCTGGGAACAGTCCTGGATGATTGAAATTTGGCTTGATCGTCCCGGCCGATCTCACGATCGTCCTGGCCGATCAATTCAAATCAGAGGCAAATCGTCCTGAGCATCATTATATTTTTGAGCTGGCCGATATTTATCGTCCTGAAGTAACTTAAGGATTTTGAATGGATCGTCCTGGCCGATCCTGCGATCTTCCCAGACGATATGATCGTATCAATCATCCTTAATTACTCCCTTGATTTCCTGATCAATTAAGGCATAATTTGGTAATTTCGTCCAGCCGATCCAGGAATCGTCCGGGCCGATAATTTAAAATATAGTATGCCTAAACTGTCTAAGGCGGCTATCTCTATCTATTTTGAGCTTATCGTCCTGGCCGATACACGTATAGTCCAGGCCGATATGTTAATGACTAATGCCTTAATTAAGAATCCTTAGTTAGACTTTCTATTTT
>NW_021319496.1:513781-522793 GCF_001605985.2 Dendrobium catenatum
ACACATCGTCCTGGACGATTTTGTATCGGCCAGGACGATCAGCTCAATTCAGCAAGAATCTGCCGCCATATCTACTTAGGAAAATTTTATTTTTGGACATCGTCCCGGTGGATCGTCCTGGACTATAAAATATCATCCTAGATGATCCAGAATAATTTTTCCAAGTTTTCTCAAGCAGTTTTGGAAAGCAATTAATGGGGATTTCATCCAGGCCGATCGCAAGATCGTCCGGGATGATTAGACATCGTCCAGCTTCATTTCAGGGCGATATTCAAGATGATTTTCCTCATATTTGAACTAATCGGCCAGGACGATATGTCTATCATCCTGGACGATAAAGTCGGCAGCTTGCATTAATGAGCTCATTTTTAGCTCTTCTATTTAAGCTATGATAAGGCACTTTGTAAGTATCTTTGGCAGTCATTGGAGAATCGTTCTTGTGGGGGAGACTTGAAGAGAGAGCTTGAAAGGGAAAGAGGAAAGGGTGGAGTTTGAGAGGGAGAAGAACCTATGAGGGGGAGGAACTCAAGGGAGTGTGGAGGGGATTCCACACGGTTGCTCCGCCGAACTCGCACCTTAGTACCATCGGATTCAAGGCTTGTCTCGAGGTAAGTTCATCAAAGACGAAGATCTCCTTAGTGTCAAAGGACCTGGCGACTCCGCCGCACCTGGGAAGGTGGAAGTGATTTTGTCAGGGCTTCTCCTCCCAGCTGTTGGGCTAAAGGAGAGACACTTTGTTTAGTGCAATACTTGGAGGGTGCCTCCAAGGAGTGGACGTAGGACATGGTTTGACCGAACCACTATAAATCCGGTGTGTTCTTTCTTTATTACTTTCGCACTTTAATTTTTGCATCATTGATTTTTTTCTGTGGTGATTTTGGTTTGAGTTTTATCTTTAGTTTTAAAGTTTTCCAAATCACCTCTCTCTCTTTACTTAGCCTTGGGCCAGTTCATAAGGTCTTAACATCCCTAATGAACTTTCAAGTGCCATCTAAGCACTTACAAGAACGAAGCTACAATGGCTGCCAAAGACACTTATTAAGTGTCATATCATAGGTTAAATAAAAGATCTCAAAATGAGCACATTAATGCAAGTTGCCGACTTTATCGTCTAGGACGATATAAATATTGTCCTATACGAATAGTATAATTTAAGCCCAATCAGTCGGGATGATTTGAGAAGATCATAAGAAATTTTTTCATATCATCCTTGATGATCAGTATAAATCGTGGAATTTCGTCCTAAACATCACCTTGAAAAAGATCCATTCGATATCCAATCGTCTAGCATATCTTCTCGTATCATCCAGCGCATGGTCCAGGATGATCCTGCAATCATCCAATGTTACAAACATGCTTTTTTTATTATGATTTTGATGATAGCAAACAAATCTTGTTTCACTACGACTGCTTTTTTCTACTAACTTTTCAAGACTCAAAGATCGAACGAAAATAAAAATCAGCTCAAGATGGGGTAGATTAGGGTTGAGTCAGTTTGTAATTTTATTTTTCCCTTCTTGAGTCAATTGTCGTCTTATGTGTGACTGATGCAAAGTAACCCTACAAACACACACTTGAGAGACTTAGAATTTCTATTTTTACTCAAATCGGCCAGGACGATATTTTACATCGGCCTGGACGATCGGGCTTAAAACAAAAAATCTAATCAGGAATTCTTAATTAAGGCAGACGTCATTATCTAATCGGCCTGGATGATAGGCTCAAAATAGAAAGAAATTGCCGCCATAAACAATTAAGGTATTATATATTTTTGGTAATCGGTCAAGATGATCTAGGATCAGCCTGGACAATATTTACAAATTATGTCTTAATTGATTAGACAATCAAGGTAGTAATTAAGGATGATTGATATGATCACATCGTCCTAGACGATATCAAGATCGGCCAGGACGATATAGTAAAAAAACCTTAGTTACTCCTGGACGATCTGAATAGGACAGCTTGAACTCAGGGCGATGCTATGGACGATTTTTCTTTGATTTGAACTGATCGGTCGGGATGATCGTGAGATCGTCCTGGACGATCAAGCCAATTTTCAATCATCCAGTTTGAATTCAGGGCGATGCTCTGGCCGATCTTATGGGATTTGACTAATCGGCCAGGACAATTTACATATCATCCTGGACGATATAGTCGGCAACTTGCAATTAATGATCTCCTTTGAAGCTCTTCTATTTAAGAGCTCTAGTACAATATTTTTGAACATCCTTGGCTGCTGTCTTGACCTGAGAAAACCTAAAGGAGAGGGAGAGAGGGAGAAAGAGAGAGGATCTTGTGAGGGGGAGCTTGTGAGGGGATTCACAAGGGTTGCTCCAAGCATTGTTCCACTTATTCTTCCCTAAAGTCTCTTGTCCTTGGAAGGGTTGGGAGAGGTAAGTTCCAGCAAGCGATCGAGGTTCTCTACCTGCTTTAGAAGGAAGCAAAAGGAGGAAGGTTCTCTGCCTTTCCGGGTGTGGTAACAAGAGGTGTTTGTAAAAGCTTCTATGCCTAGTTGTGGGGGCTAAAGGAGACTCACGATTGTAGTGCTATACTCGGAGGGCGTCTCCGGGGAGTGGACGTAGGTCAGACCAAATCACTATAAACCCTTGTATTCTTATTTTTTACTGCTTTCGCATTTATTTTCTTCCGCACTTATTTTTTTGTGGAAATTTTGTTTGTACTCGTGCTTTGCCCAAAGAATTTTTTAAAATACCAATTCACACCCCCTCTTGGTTAGCCTTGGGCCAGTTCTATAGGGCTTAACATCCCAAACAAACTTTTAAGTGGTATCAAAGCAGGATTCATAAAAATTAAGTTTGAAAACTTTTTGAATTTAGATCCATGACTAACTTTGGGAATCATAATACACCGGAAGGGTACTCTATTATCCGACCACCTTTGTTTGATAATATCCCATTCGATTTTTGGAAAACTCGCATGCCTATATTTTTACAATCTACTGATTATCACATGTGGATGCTTGTTACGGATGGTTACACACCTCCAACTGGTAAACTTAATGACATTACTGTTCCACTTCCTTTTACTGAATGGACTTTAGATGATAGGGATTTGGCTTAATTGAATGCAAATTGTCTTAATTATTTTTTCTGTGCTTTAAAATCAGAAGACTACATGCGTGTTTCTACTTGCAAAATTGGCAAAGAAATTTGGGATAAATTATGTATCACTTATGAAGGAACTAATGAAGCTAAAAAATCCCGTTTGAACATTCTCTTGTATGACTATGAACTTTTTCATAAGAAACCTCATAAATCAATTTCTAAAATGTATACAAGATTTAATCATATTGTTACTTCCTTGCATGCCTTAGGAAGAGAGCTTTTGAATTTTGAAAAAAGTGAAAAAGATTTTATGATGCTTGCCTTCCTCTTTTGATGCAAAAATTACTGCTATAATTGAATCTAAGGATTTGAACAAGTATTCGATTGACAACTCACTTGACTCACTCATTGCTTACGAGCAAGGGGTGAATCAAAGAAATCTTGATGCAGGTGAGAAAAAGAAAGAGAAAATGGTGGCACTGAAGGCACACAAATCTTACTCTGATTCTTCCAGGTCTGAGAGCGATGAAGTTGCATTCATCTCAAGGCAATTCAGAAACTTTCTAAGGAAGAAACAAAAGCATCATTGGAGAAAAGATAAGGATAACAAATATTCTAAAGGATCTTCTGATGTTGTTTGTTATGAATGTAGAAAGCCTGGACATGTGAAAGCCGATTGTCCTACACTTCAAGATCACTCGAGCAAAAAAAAGGAAAAGGGTGAGGAGAAATCCAAGTTCAGGAAGGACAAGAAAAAAGTTCAAAAAGCGTTCTGGGCAGAATCTACATCAGATTCCTCGGAGACTGAACCAGAGGAAGAGACAACAAACCTGTGCTTAATACGGGAAGATCATCTTGAGAAAAGCGATGATGAAGAGGTATGTAAATCAACTTATGATCATTTATTTGATATTTGTGAGAAAATTCATCCTTCATACAAAAAACTCAAAAAGACTCATGCTAGTTTAAAGTTAGAGCTTTTGGATTTACAAAAAGAATATGAAATTATTTTCAAAGATCATTCTAAGATTGATTCAAATCACATGGCTCTACTTGATGAATTTGATGATTTAAAAAAAAACATTTTGAATTAATTGATAAACATGATGCATTAAAAGTTTCAGACACCTCACTTAAATCTAATTTTAAGAAATCTAAGGAGATAGAAAAAGATTTGAGGGTTTATAATGATGTCTTAAAAAATAATAACTTGAGGCTTAAAAATGATTTAGACTTACTTAAGGGAAATTGGAAGACTCTCACTTTCAATCCAAAGTCAAAACCTAGGAAGAGGCATTAAAACCCAAGTCAGTTAAGAAATCCTTTTCCTGGAGTTAGATGTTTTTCATGTGGCATGCTAGGACACATCTCACACACTTGCACTGTTCACCATAGTACACACTGGATGTGGAGACCAAAATTGCATAATAACACATATGCATTACACTCTATTTTTTATAAGAAGGGACCCAAACCTATTTGGGTTCCTAAGTCTGACAGCTGTTAACTCTTGCAGGATTGCTCTCACCAAAGACCTCGTGAGGGCATATGATACTTGGACAAATGGAGGCTTGCAACTCATAACTGCTTAAATTTGCAGCTTAACAAATTCTTGAATTGCATCTTGAGTATTGCTATGTTTTGTTTTTGTGATAGTCTTTGTTTAGTTGTTCTAGTCATTTTTACTTTTGTATTCTTTATGATGATTTTTCCTAGTTCTTAAACTTTGGAGATTTATGATCAATGATTAGCATTTCTAAATCGGTTAAATGGAGAAAACACTGTTGATGGTTTCCCTCCCTCTAACCTTATTTGGTGATATAATTTTCTTTTCTAAAACAAAAAGTCTATCTCATTTTAACAAATGATTTTTGAAATTAAGATATTTTTTTCTTCTTGTTACAATAATCTATCTTATATATATGATTCAAAGTTCTTATATATCCTTTAAGTTAATTGAAATCTTGTCGTTGCACTTATCATATAATTTTGATTTTCATTTTGTGTCTTGTTCTTCTCTATCTTAGAAAGAGAGTCACTCTTCTCTAATATCTAGAAGATATAATCACAACTAAGAACTTTTTTTAAAGGGTTTGTTAAAGAGTTTTTAGCTTTCAAAAATTAAAAAGGAAAGAGGCCAATGACGCCAAATTAAAAAGAAAACTATATACACAAAAGTATATTAAAAATAAAAAAATGCTCAAAGAGCCAATCAAAGTGACAAGAGGCATAAAATGAGCCCACTAAATGCAAGCTATCCTCTCTTTTCAAAACTTTTAAAACTTAGAAGGACTCATGGGTTATTTGATATTTTCAAAGGCTTGATTTCAAATTCCATGAAAGAGACAAATTACTTTGGTATACTATTTTATAAGATATTTTATTTGTAACCAAGTTTTGAATGGATCTTCTTTTCATCCAATTTATTCTGAGTTAGTCCTCTTGTTTTCAAAAGATAATTTTTATCCTGAAAGAAGTCCAAGGTAGGGTAATCAGGATCGAATTTTCTACCATTTTCAGATTATGACATTGTTAACTCAATGATTTTTCAAATCTTTAAAATTTAAATTATTTGGGAAATTTGTCATATGCTTGCTAAGCTAAAAACAAAAAAAAAACTTTGTTTCAATTTTGTGTTTATTTTTATTTTGTTTTGTTTTGTTTTCTTTTTCGTTTAAGGTTTTTTCTGATCATCTCCATCTTTCCTTGATTTTTAAATTCTTATCATATCGACCTGGCCAATTCTTATATCGTCCTGGACGATAGGACAAATTCTTCAAAATTCCTTCTAATGAACCTTTTCTGAGCATTCTATAACTCATCATCCCAGACGATCCATTATCGTCCTAGCCGATATGATTGAACTCTATTACAATCTTTTTTTCATCGTCTTGGCCGATATAATTTTCATCCTGGCCGATGTATTTATGGTCATCGTCCTGGCCGATACACTAGATCGTCCAGGACGATCCACGTGTCAGCACGTTTAAATCCTTATAATCGGCTCAGACAATCCATTATTGGACAATCGTCATGAACGATCCACTGTTCGTCCTGGATGATACACACGTGGCACAGATTTAAATTTTTTTAACTTCGGCCGGTACGATCAATTATTATGCATCGTCCTTGATGATACACCTAATCGGCCCGGACGATCTACTTTTTCAACGATCATCTGGCTTAACTCATCGGGATGATCGCCTGTGTCTAATCATCCTGGCCAATATCTGATCGTCCTGGCCAATCGGATCGCCTGTTTGACCAACTGGCCTGTACGCAATAATTAAACCAAATCGTCCTGGATGATTCTGCGATCGTCCTAGACAATATGGCCGTTTCTTTAAATTTAGGCCATTCCAGTTATTGTTTTCACCTCAACCTTCTTCTTCTCTTGTGGTTTCTTGTTATGGATGGTGGGAAACGAGTCCGACAAACTTTCGGGAGTTCTTCGAGGACTAGGATTGACCCTCATTTCAGGGAGGCAGATGATGAACCTTCTTACCATCGATATAAAGAATGTGAGATAACTATCTCCAGCGTCATCAATCAAGTCCACCTTTCGTATCCGGTAATGGATCTCTTTGCTCACACTTCTCTTTGTTTCATTCTTTCTCTCGCTGTCCCCTTTCATTCTGAGCTTCTTCGTGAATTCTTCTCAAATCTTCACATAAATCCTACTTTCGCAGCCCTGACCTCCTGTGTGAATCGACGCCCAGTCGAAATCACATATTAGGACTGTGTTGAACTATAGCGACTATCCACCACCGGGGATAAGCTACATATAATCATCTAAGATCCTGACTTTTGACTGGTCCACGGCAAATTATTTCCTTCGCCAAATCAATGCACCTTTTCATGTTGGAGAGACTAGCTCTTCAGTCAAAGATGCTAGGACAATTCAACATGTCCTTCGAACCTTCATTATTGCAAAAGCTGGGGACCGAATCCACATCACTCCTCTACTTTCTCTAACTTCTTTTTACATCATGGCACATAGACAATTTAATATTATTGACTTAGATTTTTGGTATATTGATCATTTAATCACAATCCGTGATCCAGGTTATAAGAGAAAACCCAATCTGGCTTTAGGACACCTTATCGCTAATGTCCTCGAAACCAAATATCAACTTTAATATCCTGCTCCTCCCAACCTCCCAACTCTCTTCTACTCAAATAGTTCCTTCAATACCCTTCACAGTACTCGTCTCCACCCAGGGGATGAGGAACCTCGAGGGGCTGAGGAGGAGGAGGCTCCCGCTCCTGCTCCTGCTCCTGATCCTATTCCTCTTCGACAGCACTTACAGTTTGACCAGTTAATGTAGAGATTTGATCTTTGGGAGACCCATTTTGATGCTTACGTTGCTGCACAGGAGCAGCAACATTCTAAGGACATTGCCCACTACGAGAAGCACCGCACAGAGGACTTAGCCCATTTTGATATCTACATTACTCACCAGCAGCAGCAGCACGACCAGGACATAGCCTGGTTCAATGCTTAGTTTACTATGCTAGCTAGCTACTTTCAGCAGGCTCTACCACCTCCACCTCCATTTGATGATTAGGATCCATCATTTTTTTATTTGTTGTTTTTGATTTCCGTGGATTGCTTCCTGTTTCTGTATTGTGTTTTTTCTTTATTACTTTTTTTTTGTTGTTTCCTCCTCCTTTTTGAGATGTCAAAAGGGGGAGCAGTGTGCTTGTACTTGCTCTTGATTAGTGTATTTGTACTTGCTCTTGTTTAGTATGTTTGTACTTTTTCTGGTAAATGCTTGGTTAGTTAGAATTAATTTTTGACATGTTTGCCATCATCAAAAAGGGGGAGATTGTTATAAACATATTTTCTGATTATGATTTTGATGATAGCAAACAAATCTTGTTTCACTACGACTGTTTTTTTCTACTAACTTTTCAGGACTTAAAGATCGAACGAAAATCAGAATCAGCTCAAGATGGGGTAGAGTAGGGTTGAGTTAGTCTGTAATTTTATTTTTCCCTTCTTGAGTCAATTGTAATCTTTGGTGTGACTGATGCAAAGTAACCCTATACACACACACTTGAGAGACTTAGAATTTCTGTTTTTAGTCAAATCGGCCAGGGCGATATTTTACATCGGCCTGGAAGATCGGGCTTTAAACAGAAAATCTAATCAGGGGTTCTTAATTAAGGCAGCCGTAATTAGCCAATCGATCGGGATGATACTTGTATCTGCCTGGACGATAGGCTCAAAACAGAAAGAAATTACTGCCATAAACAATTAAGGTATTCTGTATTTTTGGTAATCGGCTAGGATGATCTAGGATCGGCCTGGACGATATTCATAAATTATGTCTTAATTGATCAGACAATCAAGGAAGTAATTAAGGATGATTGATACAATCACATCATCCTGGATGAAATCAGAATTGTCCAGGACGATCTAGTAAAAAAACCTTAGTTACTCCTAGACGATCTGAATCAGACAGCTTGAACTCAAGGCGTCGCTCTGGACGATTTTTCTCTGATTTGAACTGATCGGCCGGGACGATCAAGCCAATTTTCAATCGTCCAGTTTGCATTCATGGTGATACTCTGGCCGATCTTATGGGATTTGTACTAATCGGCCAGGACATTTTACATATCGTCCTGTACAATATAGTCGGTAACTTATAATTAATAAGCTCCTTTGAAGCTCTTCTATTTAATGTTGCAAACCTATTTTCAAGACCTGTGTTTTGATGATTGACAAACACTATTGATTCTCTTGGACTACTTGTTTCTTCTAACTTTTCAGGAATCGAAGATCGGACGAACAGACGAAGCCAATTCAGGATTGCGTAGGTTTAGGGTTGATTCAGTCTGTACTTTTGTTTTTCACTTCTTGAGTCTACTTATAATGGTCAAAGAGACTGATGCTAAGTAACCCTACACACACACACACTTGAGAGACTTAGAATTTCTGTTT
>NW_021319496.1:523620-529541 GCF_001605985.2 Dendrobium catenatum
CTAACGAACTTTCATTTAAGAGCACTTGTTCAATATTTTTGAACATCCTTGGCTGCTGTCTTGACCTGAGAAAACATAAAGGAGAGAGAGACAGAGAGGGAGAGAGAGAGAGAGGATCTTGTGAGGGGGAGCTTGTGAGGGAATTCACAAGGGTTTCTCCAAGCATTGTTTCACTTCTTCTTCCCTAGAGTCTCTTATCCTTGGAAGGGTTGGGAGAGGTAAGTTCCAGCAAGCGATCGAGGTTCTCTGCCTGCTTTAGGAGGAAGCAAAAGGAGGAAGGTTCTCTGCCTAGCCGGGTGTGGCAAAAAGAGGTGTTTGTAAAAGCTTCTCCACCTAGCTATGGGGGCTAAAGGAGACTCACGATTGTAGTGCAATACTCAGAGGGCGCCTCTGGGGAGTGGACGTAGGTCGAGTTGATCGAACCACTATAAACCATTGTGTTCTTATTTTTTTACTGCTTCCACATTTATTTTCTTTCGCACTTATTTTTGTGGTGATTTGGTTTGTATTCGTGCTTTGCCCAAAGAATTTTTTAAAATACCACTTCACCCCCCACTCTTGGTTAGCCTTGGGCCAGTTCTATAGGGCTTAACATCCCTAACGAACTTTCATCCAAGATGATTTGATCGAATCAATCAGCCATTAATGCTTTCCAAAGATACCAGATCAATTTAGGCATAATTGAGTTAGATCGTCCAGGACGATATGGATATCGTCCTGGCCGATTTTCTAAAATAAAGAATACCTAAACTGATCACAGTGGCTGATTCTTTCTTAATTGCACCAATCATCTTGCCTGATACAAGTATCATCCAGGCTGATCTTTAATGACAGCTGTCATAATGAGGACGCCCTAATTAGAATTTCTACTTTTGAACCGATCGTCAAGGACGATAGGAATCTTGAGCTGGTTCCAAATTACAATCATCAGGAGCCAGTCTAGGGAACAGTCTGAAAATCTTTCAAGTTACAAATCATCAGGAGCCACACCAAAATATAATAGTCTCAAGAAAGGAAAAAGAGTACAAACTGACTCAGACCTAGTCTTTCGAATCTTGAGCTGGTTCCAAATTACAATCTGATCTTGTGGATCTGAAATGTCAGTGGATAAGGCAGACGTAGAGAACATATCATCAAAATCATAATAAGAGCATTTGCAATAAGAGTGTTTTCTATCATCAAAATCATAATCTATGAAAATAGATCCGCAACACCTTAGGACTATAGGATGCTGTTAGAAGACTTACTTGTAATAGACAGATTAATTAGGAAACCATGGTAGACATCACCTGACCTTGGGTCTAAGAAAGGGGATCCCCCAACCTTAGGTCTATAGGATGCTGATAGAAGACTTAATCCTAAAAGATAGAATCAACTGGGAAACCAAGGTACGCATCACCTAACCTTGAGTTCTAAGGATGGGCATCACCTAACTTTAGGTCTGTATGATGCTGATAGAAGACTTACTCCTAATAGATAGATTAACTGGGATGGTCATGTGGGGAGGAAATTTGCTCCACATAGAGGACCAAAACTAGCAAACTAGGATGGTTCCACGAAGGGCGTACTCCACCACTAGCGAGTGCGAATTAGGATGGTGTCACGAAGAGCATACTCCACTAATTATATATAAGTCAAATGCCAGGATGGTGCAGCAAAGGGCGTACTCCACCACTAGCAAGTGTGAAATAGGATGGTGCCACGAAGGGCTTACTCCACCACTAATTCTCAAGTCAAATGCCAGGATGGTACCACGAAGGGCGTACACCACCACTAGCGAAATTAATCCTAAGGGAAGGAAGGACCTAACTTCAAGGAGAAGATAGAGGGATTGAAAGTTATAAGAGAGCTTACATAACAGGTTCAAAGTTACAAGTCAATAGAAAAGAAAATTTTATTGATTGATCAAACAAGCTACATGAAGCATAGTACTTCTTAAGGAAACAACCGTTGATGGGTAACATTGGGTGATTTCCTTTACAATCCATTAGCTGATAAGATCCTCCTTTGTAGACAGTCTCTATAATGAAGGGTCCCTCCAAAATTGGTTCAAACTTGCCTCCTAACTTTTGGTGGGTTAAGATAGGCCTTCGAACGACCAATACCAAGTCTCCTGCTTGGAAGGTCCTAGGTCGCACTAACTTGTCATGAGCTTGAACCATTCGAGATTTATACAACTCTAGACTTTCTTGATCTTAGAGATGTCGCTCTTCAAGGCCTTTGAGTTCTTCCAACAGCAGTTTTATATTTTGTTCATTCGTGATTTGATTTTGAACTGCAAATATGAGTGAAGGAATTTGTATCTCTTAGGGTAGAACGTCCTCAGATCTATACACTAGTGCAAATGGGGTGGATTGAGTTTGGGTTCTATAAGTGGTATGGTAAGCCCACAAAGCTTCCACCAACCGCTCATCCCATTTTTGTTTGCTATTATTAAGGGTATTTTTAATGATTTGCACCAAAGTTTTATTGAATGCCTCAGCCAAACCATTTTCCCTAGGTAATAAATCGTCGAGTATCTTCAATCAATGTTATAGCGTCTTACAACACTATTCATTTTCGTAGACTTGAATGCGGACACATTATTGGATATGATTCTACGGGATATGCAAAATTGATATACGATATGTTCATGAAAGAATTTTAACACATGGTGGGATGTTACATTACATAGGAAAATTGCTTCTGCCCACTTTGAAAAGTAATCAGTCGCAGCTAATATGAAACAATGACCTCTCGAAGAAGGGGGTCAATCGGCCCAATAACATCCTTGCCCCAACTTTCGAAGGGCCACGAAGCTATCATATGGTGCAACACATTAGGCGGCTGATGTAGAACCACACCATGGACTTGGCATTGATGACAGTGCTTTGGAATATTCATGCAATCGTTAATCATTTTAGGCCAATAGTACACAAGTCTTTTAATTTTCAATTTCATCTTTAGACCTGATTGTTGTGCACCGCGTAGTCCTGAATGAACCTCATTAATGATCTTCAGGGCTTCCTATTTATCCAAACAACGTAGCCACATTTGATCGAATGATCGAGGGTACAATGAATTGTTGACTTGTGCATAAGATAGTGCATGTTTCTTAATCTGGTTGGAGAAAGATTTATCCTGGGGAAGGTTTCCCTCTTGAAGGTAATCAGTTAAGGGTTGTCTCCAATCGCCTCCTTCTTCAATTGTCGAAGAGGCAGAAAGGACTTGGAGAGGTTTCTTACTGATATATTCCAAATCTATAGGAGAGATGACTTTGCGACCCTGAATCTCTATAGGGATGGAATCTTCCTCTGGGAATGCAAATTCCTTTGCAATATTTGCTAAGGCATCCACCGCAGAATTGCTTCCACAGGGAACCCTATACAGAGTCATGATAGGAATTTGTTCAAGAAAGTGAAGGGTGTACTGGTGGTATTTTAAGAGGTTAGGATTCAAGACCTTATAGGTTCCTACAACTTGGTTAATCACTAATTAAGAGTCGCCAAAGATCTTAATCGCTTTAATCTCCATCAAAATTGTGAGATCCAAACCAGTTATTAGATCTTCATATTTGGCCTCATTATTTGTGCAAGGCTCAAATATGTGGTAGGAAAAATGCATCATCCCTCTCTACGATGTTATAAAAATTAAGCTGACTCTGGCCATTCAAGGGATTATAGATTGTTGGGTTGCATCCCGGTGGGAGGATGCTGCAGCATCAAAATATAGCTCCCACATAGCTTCTTCAGATTTCTTAAAACTTATGACTTGTTCATCAAGTAAATCATCGTTAAAAGGAGAATCTGTCATAAGCAGTTGTGCTACTAGGAAATCGACAACGGCCTGTCCTTTTATAGCACGGAGGGGAATAAAAGTAATCTCAAATTGGAGTAGTATTATAGACCAAGGAGCCAAGAATTTTGATAACGTAGGTCGGGTCATAAGATACTGCAAGTGATTAAATCTAGAAATCAAATTGATCGAGTGGGAAAGCATTTAATATCTTAGCTTTTGGGCCGCAAAAACTAAAGCAAGGCAATGCTTCTCAATTGATGGGTATCAAATTTTAGTAGAAAGAAGTCTTCGGCTAAGGCAATAGAGAGCATTCTCTTTCCCTTCATCGTTTAATTGAGCTAACAGGGCACCTAAGGACTCGTTTAAGGCTGTAAGGTACAGGATCAACTGTTTTCTTGGAATCTGGGCAGCTAAAACTGGCATGTTAGAAAGATATTATTTGATGTTATCAAAGGCATTCTGGCACTTCTCGTGCCATATGAATTTAGTATCTTTTTTCGCAAGGATGGAAAAGGGTTGTCCTCTCCCAGAAAGATTGGAAATAAACCTCCTTATATATGCCAATCTACCTTGTAGAGATCTTAACTGAGTAAGGCTCTTAGGAGAAGGCATATCTAATATGGCTTCAATTTTAGCAGGGTCGATCTCAATTCCTCGATTCCTCACTACGAATCCTAAGAATTTCCTTGAAGTGACACCAAAGGCACATTTCAAGGGGTTCATTTTTAAATCGTAGCGACGCAATTGTTCAAATTCAATCCTTAAGTCATATAGGTGAGCCTATTTGACTTTACTCTTGATAACTAAATCATCAATGTAGCATTCAACTTGATTGTGGATTAAATAGTTAAAGAAATGAGTCATGGCTGACTGGTAGGTTGCCGCAGCATTCTTCAGGCCAAATGGCATCACCTTATGACAAAAGATCTCTATGAGAGTTCTGAATGCAATATTTCTCTCATCTTCAGGGTCCATCTTGATTTGGTTATAACTAGATGAGCCATATATAAAGGAGAAAATAGCATATGAGGAGGCAATGTCCATCATAAGTTCTGGTATGGATAGAGGAAACTCATCTTTAGGATATACCTTATTTAGATCCCTATAGTCGACACAAATTTGAATTTGACCATTCTTCTTTCGAACTGGCACGACGCTGGCCACCCAAAAAGGGTATTGTTCCTCTTAGATGAATTCGATTATGGACAATTTCTTAACTTCGGAGATGACTTGTTGCTCAATCGCTAAGCGCATGCACCGAGGAGCATGTTTGACAAGAATGGCATCATGTCGATCTTGAAGTTTGTAGAATGCTACCTCAGTAAAAAACCCAGCATTTCATCGTATGTCCAGGTAAAATAATCTCAAAAATCGAACAACAACTGAATTAAATCTTTAGTTTCACTTTCACTTAGCAAGGTGCTTATGAAAGTAGGGCGGGGGTCATCATCAGTTCCCAAGTTAATTTCTTTTAACTCGTCGACCGTCGATTTAATTTCCTCTTCGAATTCAGGGGGTGCATCCCGAACTTGAAGTTCATTGGGTTCATCTAAAGTCTCCAAGTAGAGCCCATGGAGGGGACTGACGGCATCCGTAGGGACATATTTAGATTCAAGATGGTAAGTTATCATTAAGCAGTATTCATCATCATCAAATAAACTAAGGGTTTCAAAGCTGATACTAGCCATTGGATTTTTCTTAAACTTAGTTTGCTAAATATTTTCATGGTATCTGGCTTGACCCTTAGTCAATCGATATTATACGAGTCCTTTAGAGAAAGTATTTTTAATGCAATTAGGGAAGTAGCCGAAAGATAATTATATTAATTCGTTAAAATCGACCTCCTCAAGCATTACATCTCCTTCATCCCTTACGGAGGAGGATCCAGGAAAGAATTTCTAGACTTTCTTTACTTCACCGTTTAGGTTGGGGGCCACTTAAACCTCTAACCTGACAATCCTGTCGGCTGACAGTGGGTCAGGGAAAGGGCCTCAATCCTCCTACTAAGTTTCTCGTACATTGTTAATTCAGGCTCGTCACTTTTACCTTCAAATTATCTACCTCAGAGTCATTGCCTGGTTTAAGTAAAAGTTTGTTAGGGATGTTAAGCCCTATGAACATAGTCCCAAGATAACCAAGAGGGG
>NW_021319496.1:529641-536287 GCF_001605985.2 Dendrobium catenatum
ATTTCATGTGGTTATTATCAATCAAAGCATGATCTTTATTATGAATTTCATGTTCCTTTTGTAATTCCTGAAATTCTAAGCTCGGACTAGTATGCAGTTTCTTTAATTTTTTATATGCATCATGCATGTGTTTAGAAACTTCAAAAAGGTCAATATAAGTCAAGTCACATACCTCTTCTTGATCTGACTGATCAAAGTTATCATCCATTAAGCACAGACTAGTGATTTTCACTTCCTTTTTCATCTCTAACGAGTCTGAACCTGAGTCCACCTAGAAAGCTCTTTAGAATTTCTTCTTGCCCTTCTTCACAATTAGTTTCTCCTCTACCTTCTCCTTGGTACGAGTGGCTTTGAGTTTTGGGCAGTCTGTCTTAATATGTCCAGGTTTCTTAAACTCATAGCAAATAACATCATTTGAAACCTTGACATTTCTATTAAATTTACGTCAATTCCATTGTTGGCGTCTCTTTAGCTTCCACTTTAGAAAGCTTCTGAATTGTTTAGTCATTAGTGAGATGTCATCTTCATCCTCAGGTTGTGAGTGTTCACTCTCTGACTCCTCCACTTTCAGTACTATATTTTTCTCCCTTTGTGGTTCACCTACATAAATCTTTTCTTGGCTAACTCTTTGCTCGTAAGCAATTAGCGATCCGAGAAGATTGTCAATAGAGTAAATGTTTAGATCTTTAGACTCTATAACTATAGTAATTTTAGCATCATAAGCAATAAGCAAATAATGAAATATCTTATTAACTATTTCAGCATTCGTTAGTTCCCTACCCAACGCATGGAAAGAGGTGACTATTTGTGTGAATCTTGTGTACATATCAGAAATGGATTCATTTGATTTCATGCGAAATAATTCATTGTCATGCAGCAAGATATTAAGTCTAGATTGCTTAACCTCATTAGTCCCCTCATAAGTTATACAAAGTCTATCACATATGCCCTTTCCACTCTTACAAGTAAAAACTGGCATGTAGTCTTCTGATTTAAGAGCACAAAAGAAATTATTCAAGCATTTGGCATTTAGTTGTGCTAAGTCATGTTCTTCAACTGTCCAGTTCACAAAAGGTGTTTCAACTCTAACTCCATCAACTAGTCTAGTTGGTTTTGTATACCCTTCCTGAACTAAGATCTACAAACGATAATCAAGTGACTGTAAAAATGTAAACATGCATGTTTTCTAAAAAAAAAAAAAATATTGTCGAACAATGGAGGTCTATTTATAGAGTAACCCTCTGGTGTATTTTAGTTTCCAAATGTAGCCATCTACGTTAATCAAAATTTAGTCTAAACTTATAATTTTAAAACAGAGCTCTGATACCACTTGTTGAAACTTGATTAATTTGAATTAGGTTGTTAGACCTAAGCTTATGTCCCAGCGGCTAACCAAGAGGGGGGGGGTGAACTGGTAATTAAAAATTTTCCCTCTTTTTGAATTTTAAACTAAGAATAACTTTAGTAAATTTTTTTAGAAAATGTTTTTCAACCACAAATTAAATATTTAAAAAATAAAAGCAGCACAAAATAAAAAGACATAAGATTTATAGTGGTTCGGTCAAACACAACCTACATCAACTCCTCGGAGGCACCCTCCGAGTATTGCATTAATACCACTAGTGACTCTCCTTTTTCATCCACAGCAAGGCAGAGAAGCCTTTACAAAACTCTCTATTGCAAATCAATTTTCATGACTTATGTTTTGATGATTGACAAATACTATTGATTCTCTTGGACTACCTGTTACTTCTGACTTTTCAAGAATCAAAGATTGAACGAACAAACAAAGTCAGTTCAAGATTGCATAGGTTAGGGTTGAGTCAGTGTGTAATTTACTTTTTCTCTTCTTGAGTCTATTTGTAAAGTTCAAAGAGACTGATGATAAGAAACCCTACACACACTTGAGAGACTTAGAATTTCTATTTTTACTCACATCGGCCAGGACGATATATTTATCGGCCTAGATGATTTAGTTCAAAATAGAGATTCTATTCGGGATTCTTAATTAAGTCAGTCGCCATTAACAGATCATCCTGGATGATACGTGTTTCGGCCAGGACGATAAGCTCAAATCAGAAAGAAGTTGCCGCCATAAACAATTAAGGTATTATGTAATTTTTGGTAATCGGCCGGGACGGTCTTGAATTGGCCTGGACGATATGCATAATTATGTCTTAATTAATCAGACAAATCAAGGAAGTAATTAAGGATGATTGATACAATCATATCGTCCTGGACTATCACAGGATCGACCCAGACGATCTATTCAAAAATCTTAGTTACTTCTAGACGATCTGGATCAGACAGCTTTAATTCAGAGCGATGCTCTGGACAATTTTTCTCTGATTTGAACTGATCGGCCGGGATGATCATGATATCGGCCTGGATGATCAAGCTAATTTTAAATCATCCATTTTGCATTCAGGGTGATGCTCTAGCCGATCTTCTGAGATTTGTACTGATCGGCCAGGACGATGTCCATATTGTCCTGGACAATATTATCGGCAACTTGCAATTAATGAGCTCTTTTGAAGCTCTTCTATTTAAGAGCTATTGTTCAATATTTTGAATAATATTTTGCTGCTTCCTTGACCTGAGAAGACCTTGAGGAGAGAGAGAGAGAGAGAGAGAGAGAGAGAGAGAGGATCTTCTGAGGGGGAGCTTGTGAGGGGATTCATAAGGGTTGCTTCAAGGATCACTCTGCTTATTCTTCATCTAGAGTTTCTCATCCGTGGAAGGGTCGGTAGAGGTAAGCAGTCAGCATCTGATTGTGGTTCTCTATCAACTTCAGGAGGTAACTAAAGGAGATAGGTTCTTTGCCTTGCTGGGGTGGAAAAAAGGAGGTTCTTTGTAAAGGCTTTTCCGCCTAGCTGTGGGGGCTAAAGGAGAGTTACGAGTGTAGTGCAATACTCGGAGAGCACCTCCGGGGATTGGAAGTAGGTCGAGTTGATCAAACCACTATAAATTTCTGTGTTCTTACTTCTTGCTTCCGCACTTTAATTTCCGCACTTATTTTTTGTGGTGTGATTTTGTTTTATGAGATTTTACTTCTTTGTGAAAAGAAAATTTTTAAAATACTAATACACCTCCCCCCCCCCTCTTGGTTAGCTTGGGCCAATTCTATAGGGCTTAACATCCCTAACGAACTTTCACTCTCTTCCACCACTACCTGGTGTGGTAGAGAACTGTCATTCTTTTACCCTTTAGTTGTTCACACTCTCTAAGTGTAGGTAGAGAACCCTTTGCTTGTTCACACTCTCCAAGTGTCGATAGAGAATAAGATCTCCTTGATAGATCTTTTCACAAGAAATCCAGAAGGATGAGAGAAAAGAGTGAAGTAATCAAAAATTATAAGTGGAGATTCTTACCTTTGAATACGTAGTGAATCCTTCACGCTCCAGTAGTAAGAATCCTCCTTCAAACACTCTCTCATACTCTCCCCTTCACTCTACCTTCAATTAACACAAAGATCAGTAGGAAAAAAGATTACAAGACAGTTTTAGGTGGACTTTATATAGGAAAGACATAAAAACTCGTCCAAAAACTGCTGACTTTCAAGTCTGTACACAGTCGATCGTCCCGTATAAATAGTATTAAAAAAGTTACATATGAACCCAATGTATATTGGTACAAATTGACTTCATACCCGATCATCATCCCGTACGAATTATGTTAGTCCTGGGATGAACAGTTATATCAAGGGTCGTTCTGACGAAACTGTAGGATGGTCCCAAAATTTGAGGGAACATAGGCCTTCATCCTGGGACTAACGTGAATGTTTATCTGGATAAATAGTTCAAGTCATGTGTCCAGGGAACTTCATCTAGAGAAGACCAGAATGAATCATCTCGATGATTAGTAGAATTTAAGTATCCAGAGGAATTCGTCCTGGGATGAACTAGATGGATCTTCTGGATGATTAGTTCAACTTAAGTGTCTAGAAGAATTCATCCTAGGACAAACCGGATGGATCTTCTAGACGATTAGTGCAACTCAAGTGTCTAGAGGACTTCATCTTGGGATGAACGTGAATGTTCGTCTGGACGAACAGTTCAAATTGTGAATCCATAGAGCATCGTCCAGGTATGAATATGGAAATTCTTCTAGATGATCAGGACGTAAAAAACTTTTCTCACTTCCTAATCGTTCCATTGATCTTCGGAGGGGATAACTGACCTAATAATCCTGTATAAACTTGGTTCATCCCGTACGATCAGTATAATTTTTTAAACATCTCCCTAAGTGTGTGTGTGTGTTAAGCTACTCAATTACAATCATACTCTCTCAAACTCAATACAATAAAAAATATAAACTTCAATTTATAAACTATCTCATGTTGAATTTGATTTAAAGTCTTCTTTAGTATGGAGTTCAATTTTCCTAAAATGTTAGTCCACACAAGAGCAAAAATAATTCTTCTAAAAAGTGTTAGGAGAATATAATACTTAAAACAATAATATTTGGAATCATCAAAATCATACAAGTTACAAGAATGTAAAATATGCAAATAGTAACTTTATTAACAAAGTCTTACCCCATAGGCTTCCCCCACAGGATAAAGGCAAGCAATCCACCTTCGAAGATCTAAATCAAAACTCCCCTCAATAATCTAAATTTCCTTTAATTCCTCCAGGTTTCAAGTTTTTCGTTCCTAAGGTTGATTATAATGTCCTTGCCCATTTTAGGAAGTTGTCAGCCAAATTAAGTATTTATGATGCCCTCCTTCTTTTGAAGGAAATGATGGAGTCTTTAATCAAAGCACTTCTTAACCCCGAGATTTGCCTAGCCCTATTGGATTCAACTTCTAAAGATGAGGCACTTTACTTCAAAGAGGTCCCTGGAGTCACTTTTTCATATGAAGACTTGCTCTTGGGAACTGTCGACCACAACCGTCCCCTATACATTACTGTAGATGTGGGAAATTTCAAGTTATCAAGAGTCCTCGTTGATCCGGGTGCATCGGTCAACATAATGAAAATAAAAGTCCATTCTTACCTTATAGTTTATACTAGCAAGCTTTCAACTGATAAGTTGCTGCTTCGTGGGTTCAACGAAAAAGGTGAGAGAGCATTAGGTTCAATCACTTTGCTCTTAGAGATAGGAAAATTGAAAACATAAGCTAAGTTTCATATAATTGATTCAATAACATCCTTTAACGCTCTTCTAGGTAGACTCGATCCATGAATATATAATGGTTCCATCTACCTTACACTAATGCGTCAAGTACCAATGATACGACATTGAAGATGTGAATAAGGGTGATATGCAACCATTCTCTATTCAAGAAATTAGGATCTACGAAGATGCCACATATTTTATACCAAAAGGGTTCCCGTCCCGTTCTAAGTTTGAGATCAAAATTGAGGAGAAATTGGCTGGACAAAAATTCGACCAAGAAAAAGAAAAGAAAATGATAAAATCACCAATCAAGAAATAATATAGTCGAGTAATGATGACAACTTCGATATTGTTATCCTTAGGCCTCCAAAAAAATTACATCAAAGAGGTGGGAGGAATGCTCTAAGGGCACGAGGTCGAGGCCGTGATTCACTAGATAGGAGAATAACAACAGTATATATTGACCCATAATCATATTCCGATGGTGAACCAGAAAATCAAGGTGTTGCACTCTCTCTTGACTACAAGAATATAAATACTCCTCCAAAATTTGATCTCACCTTAGTGTTGCAAATCTATTTTCATGACTTATGTTTTGATGATTGACAAACACTGTTGATTCTCTTGGACTGCTTATTGCTTCTAACTTTTCAGGAATCAAAGATCGGACGAACAAACGAAGCCAGTTCAAGATTGCTTAGGTCTAGCTAGGGTTGAGTCAGTTTGTACTTTGTTTTTTCTCTTCTTGAGTCTATTTGTAATGGTCAAAGATTCTGATGCTAAGTAACCCTACACACACACACTTGAGAGAATTAGAATTTCTGTTTTTACTCATTTTGTCCTGGATGATATTTACATCGTCCTGGATGATATTTACATCGTCCTGGACGATATTTACATCGTCCTGGATGATATTTACATCGTCCTGGACGATATTTACATCATCCTGGACGATCAAGCTTAAAATAGAAAGTCTAAATATGGATTCTTAATTAAGACAGCCGTCATTAACAGATCAGCCTGGATGATACGTGTATCGGCCAGGACAATAAGCTCAAAATAGAAAGAAGTTGCCGCCATAGATAATTAAGGTAAACTGTATTTTTAAATAATCGGCCAGAATAATCATTGATCGGCCTGGACTATATTCATAAATTATGGCTTAATTGATCAGGGAATCAAGGGAGTAATTAAGGATGATTGATATGATCATATCGTCCTGGACGATCGCAGGATCGGCCAGGACGATCTTTTCAAAAACCTTAGTTACTTCAGGAGGATAAATATCGGCCAGCTCAAATTCAGGGCTATGCTCTGGACAATTTTCCTCTGATTTGAACTGATTGGCTGGGATGATCATGAGATCAGCCTGGACGATCAAGCCAATTTTAAATCGTCCAAGTTTGCATTTAGGGCGATGCTCTAGCCGAACTTCTGAGTTTTGTACTGATCGTCCAGGCCGATGTACATATCGGCCTGAACGATATTGTCGACAACTTATAATTAATGAGCTCCTTTGAAGCTC
>NW_021319496.1:536387-539646 GCF_001605985.2 Dendrobium catenatum
TTCCCTTTTGATTTTCCAAAAATCCTATTAGTTTTTGGTATCACTCCTAGAAAATCTAACAAAATTTCATTACTATTTTAATCGAGAGTTTTGGTAGGGGACTTTATCTCCTTACGATGTAATTAACTACGAGGGCTTGCACTCGTAGGAGATTTGGAACCACACGCACCTGATTTCAAAATTAATCTTTTTAAAATCTTCTTAGGTTTCTTTGGAAAAAGTTAAAGAATGATCATCATTATTACATTAGAAGAATTACCATTGAACTCCCTTTGGGGAGATACATCCATCTTTGATAAGGCTTTGGATGTGAATTCGACGATCACACTTCTTAATATCATAACTGAAGATTTAGTTGAACTTTACCTTGTTCCCTCGGGGCCATACGAAGTTCTCTTTAGAATCTGATCATGATATTCAAGATGAGTTTCATAATTCTAAGTCTGAACACCGCTATGAAATTTTATTTTTGCCCTTTGGGATGATATACTTTTTCTACCGAGTTGATTCGACTTTAGAATTAGAATTCAATCTTAATTTTAAAATTCCCAAACAAAACTAATATTTTTCAAACCTGTTTTCAAAATTCCACCAACAAAAATGGCACGCCCGGTGGGACAAATCTCTCTCTCCATCTTTAATAAGAATGAAATTTTGTTTTATCAGTAGTCTTAACTACCTTCCTTCCGTTGGTCCCTCAACCCATTTCTTCCTTGGGGGAGTGTGGCCAACATCTAAAAACGATTTAAAACATTAAAAGAGAGGTTCTACCTCCCAAAATTTGTTACATACTAACTTAATCGTCCTGATTTTGACCATCTGTCCTGGGATTTCCTATGAGGCGACAGTGTCAAATCAGGTCCATAAGTATTCTTTTTAAAATTATGATTAACAAATGTCACATTCAATATATCAACCTTTAAGATTGAAATGAGTTTGAAAAATCTTTGATTTCAAGAAGTTTTAAAGTATTTTAGTCTTAACCCCTTTACTCCCCTTTAACTTTTAGGAATGAGGAGGGTTAGACTATTTGCTTTACTTGGGTTTTTTCTTGCAATTCCATAAGCCTTCGGGCAAGGGGAAACTCTGTTCGTTGTGTTTTGGATTTTGTAAAAAAAAAAACCATCTTAAATCATTCAAAATTCAAATTCCCTTCAAAACATAGAAAATAAGATAATAACAATTTTCTCCAAATTCCAAACCTTCATATGCTACCCCATACGACCATCTTATGGGCTAACATATGTTGACCTTTTGAGAAAACCCTTCTTTTGGCATGTACTTAGTCTCTTTATTTTCCTAACGTGTGTTGGGTGTTTTCTATCACTCAACATGTGTTGGAAGGTTGAGACTATCCTACGAGCCTTAAGTTTCAAAATAACGAATTCTTTTCCACTTCTATTGAAAGAAATCTAATTTCAATCCTCTCTTAAACTTTCAGAAAATTCCAAATGGCTGACCAATTGATTTTCTCTTTTGACCGAGAGTTATCCTCAACTGTTAATGACCAAGGGAGCACTATCATCTTTGGATTGGGATTCAGTACCCTTGAGCTCTCTATGGATGGACACCAGACTGTTAGTTTGGATGCCAGTAAGGAAGTTCCCCCAATGGTTGAGTTGATTGTGGGATCTGCACCTACCTTGCCAGTAATTAGTAATGACCAGAAACAGTCTGAGCCAGTTGTTGAGCCTCCCACTGAAGTCAAATCTGTTTTCGAGGAAGGATCTAATTATGGACTCAACTTTTCTACTAAGAATCAAAAGAAGAACTATTTGAGGAGACTTAGAAAGAAGATCTCTAAGAAAAAGAGAGTTGTGCCTTTTAAGACTTTAGCTCAAGTAGAGCCTGAGGCTGATGAGGAGCTACCTATTCCTGCTTCCTCTCCCCTTCTGAAAGGGAGCCGCTTTTACCAACCCTTAGCTTTGGCTCAAAGGGAGGAGAGGATAGTTAGGATAGCTCGTTCCCCACCATGCCCAGTCAACTACTCGACTAAAAAGACTCCAAAGGAAAAGTATCTGCAGAAAACAAGGGCTTTGAGAAACATAATTCATACCTGTGCTGCACAATCAGGGCAAACAAAGGAGCAGTACATAGAACACTTGAAGGGAGTGATCTCTCATCGCTTCCAAAAAGAAGTGTTAAAAGAAGAGGCATCTGAGTCGAAGAATCTGACTCCATAACCTGTTAGGATAAATAAGAAGTATGTTAGACAGCCCGCCACTTCAGTACTAGTTGATGGATACCACTGGGCGCCACGCCCTCCTTCCAAGACGGAGGGTATTGTGTTGACTGGGTCCGAGAGAGGCCGCCATTCTGTTGGTAGACCCCCGGTACCCCCTTCCAAAGCTGTAAGGTTAGCCTTAGTAGTTGTCAAACCTGAGGGGAATGAAACTTTAAAACATCTGGATGTCAAGGGCAAGAGGCCCAAATCCCCTGAGAAGAAGTTTGTCCCAAAAAGGTCTAAGTTGGAGAATTTACCACCGCCTCCAAGAACCCCAAAGTTCATTCTCCAACTCCAACGAGTCACAGTTGAACCTCCTCCAGTCTTGATTGAGTCGATGGATGTTCAACCAAGTTCTCCAGTTGTTGCGGTAGATAGCCTTCTTACAGCCAGTCCAGTTCTTGATTCAGTTATGATTCCCGTTGATGATCCGGTTGTTGATAGCATAGATTTATGTGTAATTCCTAGGCTTCCTACACAGGAGTCTGAGGAACTTACCTTACCTGATGTAGGAGCTATTTCCCTACAATCTCCTGCTTCATCTCCTGAGGTATGTGCCCCTCCCCTTGTAGAGAGTGCCACTCTTCTGACTACCAGTTTTGGGATAGTCGAAGAGGAGAGAGTTGACCTAGATCTAGAAATGGAAGAAGAGTCAGTTACAAAGTTTCAACCAGATCCTAACCCAAAACTTACAGATTCCTGGATTCTAAAGAATTATTCGATATGGCTGAGTACAAAGGATACTTAACCCTTGATCCTAAGTCAATTGGGGATAGATCGATCAAGGAGATAGTTCAAGAAATAAGAAATATTTTGTTGAATAAAGAGGGAATGGCTTCTTTTGACCCAGACCTTGATGACCTCCTTGGAGAGGAAGATGATTGTGTTGGTAGCGTTTCCATGGTCGAAATTAGAGGTTCCAACAAATAGGCCGAACCTGGTAGGCGCCGGCTTGCTAGAGATGATGATCCACATGTTGCTGGGTCCAATTCAGATGTGTCTGTAAGGGCTAAAGGTGAAGAGCATATTAAAGAT
>NW_021319496.1:539746-545491 GCF_001605985.2 Dendrobium catenatum
GTGAAAGGACGGACGGTTCTCTGCCAACACTGGGATTATGTAAAAGACGGACGGTTCTCTGCCGCACCGGGGAGTGGTGAAAAGAGTGTGTTGTAAAGGCTTCTCCGCCTTACTGTGGGTGCAAAAGGAGAGTCACTATTTGTATTAGTGCAATACTCAGCGGGTGCCTCTGGGGAGTGGATGTAGGTCTGGATATAGACCGAACCACTATAAATCTGGTGTCATTTACTTTACTGTTTTTACGTTTCCGCACTTTAAATTTCAGTTTTAAAAAACTATATGGTTGAAAAATATTTTTCTAGAAAATTTAAAAGAAATTTTCATTTCGGTTTAGTAATTTTCAAAAGGGGACTTAAATTTTTAAACTACCAATTCACCCCCCCCTCTTGGTAGCCTTGGGACATTCACTTAGGCTTAACAACCTAATTACTAGACTCAACAATGATGTCACAAGTTAAAGAAATACAAGAAAGATTTGAAAAGTCAGAGCAGGATTCACTTAAGATTCAACAAATGGCTCGAGAGATTGTGGAAAGGGTTAGAAAGACAGAATCTAGTCCCAAGCCTCCTGAGTCAACACCAGTGATCCCTCCTTGCCTACCAGAGGCATATCCAGCAGCTCCTACAGTTCCCCCTGTTTCTCCAACTCTGCCTCAGAAGGATATTAAGCAACTGATTGAGGACCAGGTAAGGGAGGCCTTAGCCTTTTTGCAAGGAACCGCATCTATCCCAAAGGACCCTACCCCGAAGAATATGATTCAGTTCCCTACCTAAAAGGCTTTGTGCCACCATCTTTTAAAAATTTCACAGGAATAGAAAACCCGAGACAACATCTAGCCCACTTTAGAGCATGTTGTTGCAATGCGGGAGGGTCGGATGCTTTACTATTTTGCCAATTTGTAAGTAGTCTATCCGGCATTGCTTTTGAGTGGTATGCCGATCTGCCCAATAGTTCAGTAAAAACCTTTAGCGATCTAGAAAACCTTTTCCTTAAAAGATTTTCTGGAGTGCAACAACGAACTAGTGTGTGCGATCTTGTTATTGAGAAACAAAAGTCGGGAGAGTCTCTGGTTGAGTACATCTTAAGGTGGCGAAACCTCTCGATGAAGTGTGAACCCCAGTTGCAAGAGCAACATGCGGTGGAGATCCTCCTTAAGAATATCCACGGCCCTGTTGCTTTTCTCCTGAAGGGTTTCATAATTAAAACTTTGAAAAACTTCTTAATAAGGCTAGAAATTTGCAGGAAGAGGCTCATAAGATGCCATTCCTACGAGAGCAGTCTGAAGACAATAAAGGTCCTAGATTGGTTAAGACTTTTGAGAAAAAGGCAGTAGTGTCGGCAGTCGACAAGGGAAAAAGGCCAATGGATAGTCAGCCCAGTGTTCCTCCACCACCGCCACCACAGCCAGCTCAGAGACAGCCATTTCAGGTCACTCCTCAATACACCAGAGACCCTAACTTTGTCCCATTTAGAGAGATATTGGTAAAACCATATCCATTTAAGAGGGAAGCAGTTAAGAGGATTTTTAAGTGTTTGTTAAAGAAACCAGATTTTCAGCTGCCAGAGGCCAGGATGCCTGAAGATGAAAGTAAGAAAGATGATCCCAAGTATTGTCCATACCACCGGATGCCTAGTCACTCTCTTGAAGACTGTGTTGTGTTCAAAGATTGGCTTGAGAGGAACTACACCAAAGGTAACATCCTAATTCCTAAGGAATACTTGGTCGATCCAGAGAAAGCTTCCATTAAAACCATTTCAGGTAACCCTCTTAACTCTCTTTGTTTTGTTGAAGATGGTTGGGACATTGCTTTGCCTCGGGCACTTAAAAAGTTGATTAACAAGTCTTTTCATCTTTCTCAACAACTGACTATGATAGCCCAGGCCCCGGTGTGGAAGGTTGACCTGGACGCTTCGCAGGAGGATGTTGAGCCACTTTTCTCTCCTGTAGTCACATGAACTACTGTTAAATGTTTAAAAGAAAAGGAAGTTGATTTTATAGAGAGGAAGTGTATAGATGAGAGATGTATTAGGATTGCGGATGGGGGTGTTAAAACCCTCTCCCCTCTTTTGTTATCTGACTTTGACTTTGCTCCATCAAAGGAGAAGGGTCAGAAGATGAATAAAAAACATCCTTCTGCTTCTGTCTTATGATTAACCATGGAAATGAAATGCAAATTGATGACTCTCTTGTTTTAAATCGAAGTTCTAGTGAAGAAAGTCTTAACATCAAAGAAATTAACCTTCCCGAATCAGCTATTAAAGAAGAGGTCAAATGTGAAGCTTTATCAGAAAGTGATTTCACTCAAATCAACTTTCAAGGAAATCCTATCTTGATAGAACTTTCAGATTCTGACTCACTTTCAGGAAATGATGATCCAACACCTATGGTGTGCGTAGACACTACCCTAGTTTTCCCTCCCGAAGATATCGAGCAGGTGCAACTCCGCGGCTGTAAAGTCTTACCCCCTAGGCTTCCCTCTCAGGAGAAAGGCAAGAAAATTCCCTTTGAAGATTTAAATCCAAATTCCCCTTAGCAATTAGAATTTCCTTTAATTCCTCCGGGTTTTGAGTCCGTCGTTCTTAAGGTTGATTACAATATTTTGGCCCATCTTAGGAAGTTGCCAGCAAAATTAAGCATTTATGACGCCCTCCTTCTCTCCAAAGAAATGAGGGAGTCTTTAATTAAAGCAATTTTTGACCTCGAGATTTGCTTAACCCAGTTGGCTGCAACTTCAAAAGATGAGGCATTTTACTTCAAAGAGGTTCCTAGAGTTATCTTTTCGGATGAAGATTTGCTCTTGAGAACTGCTGACCATAATCGTCCCCTTTACATTACTGTAGATGTGAGAAATTTTAAGTTATCAAGAGTCCTCGTTGATCCGGTTGCATAGGTCAACATAATGAACATAAAAACCCTCGCATACCTCAGAGTTGATACTAGCAAGCTCTCAACCGATAGGTTGGTGCTTTATGGGATAAATGGAAAGGGTGAGAGGGCTTTAGGTTCAATCACTTTGCTCTTAGAAATAGGAGGCTTGAAAACTGAAGCTAAGTTTCATATAATTGATTCGGCGACGTCCTTTAATGCCCTTTTAGGTAGACCTTGGATTCATGAATATAGAATGGTTCCATCTACCCTTCACCAATGCATCAAGTACCAACGAGATGGCATTGAACACGTGATTAAGGGTGATCTGCAACCATTTTCGATTCAAGAAATCGGGATCTACGAAGATGCTACATATTTTGTTCCAAAAGGGTCCTCGTCCTGCTCTAAGTTAGAGATAAAAATTTAGGAGAAATTGGTTGGACAAAATTCCAATCAAGAGAAAGAAAAAGAAAAAATTGTTGATCAAGAAATGATACAATTTAGCAGTGAAGACGACTCTGACATCGTTGTCCTTAGGCCTCCAAACACATTACCTCAAAGAGGTGGGAGGATGGCCTTAAGGGCACGAGGTCGAGGCCGTGCTTTATCAGAGAGGAGAACAACACCTGTTTATATTGATTTGGAATCAGATTCCGACGTTGAGTCCAAGGACCAAGGTGCTGCCTTCTCCCTCGATTATAAAAATATAAATGTTTCTCCAAAATTTGATCTCACCTTAGATAAGAACAGTGACATTGAGGAAGATGTTGTAAAGGTGAAAAGTGACGAGCCTGAATTGACAATGTATGAAAAGCTCAGTAGAAGGTTTGAGGCCCTTTCTCTGACCCCACTGTCAGCTGGCAGGATTGCTGGGTTAGAAGTTAAAGTGGCCCCCAACTTGAACGACAAAGTAAGGAAAGTCTAGAAATTCTTTCCTGGTTCCTCCTTTGCAATGGATGAAAGTGATGTAATCCTTGAGGAGGCCGATTTTAATGAATTAATGGAATTACCTTTCGACTAATTTCCTGTTTGTGTGAAAAACACTTTTTCTAAAGGTCTTGTGCCATACCGATGGACTAAGGGTCAGGCTAGATACCACGAAAATATTTGGCAAGCAAAAATTAAGAATAATCCTACAAGTGGTATCGGCTTTGGAACCGTTAGTTCATTCGATGACGATGAGTATTGCCTAATGATAACTTACCATCTTGAATCGCCAAATGTCCCTACAGATCCCTTCTGTGCTCTTGCTGGGCTCTGTTTGGAGACTTTAGATGATCCCGATAACCTTCAAGTTTGGGATGTACCCCCTGAATTCAAAGAAGAAATTAAATCAATAGTCGATGAGTTAAAATAAATTAACCTGGGAACAGATGATGACCCCCGTCCAATCTTTATAAGTGCTCTACTGAGCAAGGGTGAAACCAAAGATTTAATTCAACTGTTGTCTAAGTTTAGGGATTGTTTTGCCTGGACATACGACGAAATGCCAGGTTTACCTGTTGAGGTAGCGGTTCATAATCTTGGAGTTCGGCACGATGCCATTCCTGTAAAGCAAGCTCCTTGACGAATGCGCTTGAAGATCGAGCAAAAAGTCGTTTCTGAAGTTAAGAAATTGGCCAAAGCTGGGTTTATTCGAGAGGAACAATACCCCTCTTGGGTGGCCAGCGTCGTGCCGGTCCGAAAGAAAAATGGTCAAATTCGGATTTGCGTCGATTATAGGGATCTGAATAATGCATGTCCTAAGGATGAGTTCCCTCTACCAAAACCGGAACTCATGGTGGACATTGCCTCCTCACATGCCATTTTCTCATTCATGGATGGCTCATCGAATTATAACCAAATCAAAATGGCCCTAGAAGATGAGAGAAATACTGCGTTCATAACCCCTATTGGAATCTTTTGTTACAAGGTGATGCCATTTGGCTTAAAGAATGTTGGGGCAACCTACCAGCGGGCTCTTTGACGACTTAATTCATAAACAAGTTGAGTGCTATATTGATGATTTAGTTGTCAAGAGCAAGGTCAAAGAGGCTCACCTGTATGACTTAAGAGTTGTATTTGAGCGGCTGCGCCGCTACGATTTGAAAATGAACCCCTTGAATTGCGCCTTTGGCGTCACTTCAGGGAAATTTTTAGGATTCGTAGTGAGGCACCGATGAATCAAGATCGACCCTGCTAAAATTGAAGCCATCTTAGATATGCCATATCCTAAGACCCTTACCCAGTTAAGGTCTCTACAAGGTAGATTGGCGTATATAAGGAGGTTTATTTCTAATCTTTCCGGGAGATGTCAACCCTTTTATGTCATTGCGAAAAAAGACACTAAATTTGTATGGGACGAGAAGTGCCAAAATGCTTTCGATAACATTAAACAATACCTTTCTAACCCACCAGTTATGGCAGCCCCAATTCCGGGAAAGCCGTTAATTCTCTACACTGCAGCCTTAGATGAGTCTTTAGTTGCCCTGTTGGCTCAAGTCAACGATGAAGGGAAGGAGAATGCTCTCCATTACCTTAGTCGAAGACTTCTTCCTACAAAGATTCGATACCCTTCAATAGAGAAGCATTGTCTTGCTTTAGTTTTTGCAACCCAGAAACTTAGGCACTACATGCTCTCCCACTCAGTCAGCTTGATTTCAAGAGTTAATCCTTTGCAATATCTTATGACCCGACCTACATTGTCAGGACGTTTATCCCATTGGTCTATGATATTACTGAAATTTGAGATTACTTTCACTCCCCTTCGTGCTGTGAAAGGACAAGCCGTTGCCGATTTTCTGGCAGCACACCCGTTGCCGGTAGACTCTCCTCTGAACGATGATTTACCCGACGAAAAAATCATGAGTTTGAGGGAATCTGATGAGGCCGTCTG
>NW_021319496.1:545591-571882 GCF_001605985.2 Dendrobium catenatum
CCAGCCCATGCTCTGGGCTAACCTGGGTCAGGTTTTACGCTAGCCCAAAGTAGCCAAAAACACATGGACCTGAGCCATCTTCCAACTCAGATCAAATTGGACCTAATTACCACTTGCATTGGGTCCACCAGACCCAGACCCACTTCTCACCTTAAGCCCAAGGTCTTGCCTGAGCTCCTTCGACCTCCCAGGCTCTCCCTTCGAGTTCCCAGATCGATCCCTTCACCCGTTCGAGCAAGCTCCCGTGAAAGCTTCCGGAATCACGCTCGAAGTTGCACCTCCAGTCGTCCTCCCGTCCCGACGTCTGAAGGAGATCAGTTCCCATCGTCCCCTGAAGCTTCCCAATATAGAAGCTCATCCGTTGAGACTTTCTCTGCGGTAATCTCTTCATCCCAAGCTCCCTAGCTAGGTAGTCCGGTCAAGTGTGAAGGAAACCTTCACCCCAATGGATTTCCACCGTTGGATTGAAGGCTTCCACTGTCCTAATCCTCCCTGTGAAATTTCATCGGAGTTCGCCGGCGGGATCGCCCGGATCACCCCGGAGAAGCCTTACGGTCTCGGATACGTACGGGAGGTTGAAGACGTAATCTCAGCCATTGATTCCGATTAATGGCTCGGATTAGATCCCGCGGTATCGGAGCGCGTTTAATCCTAGCCGTCCGATCCGCCATCCGACGGCTGTGGTTAATCGAACCGTTAACGGTTAGCGCCAATCATTGCCCAGCCAATCGGCGCGCGGAACGTATGAAGGGCGGCTGACTGTGCAATGGCCGAATTAATAATTCTAGAAATTCAAGGGAAATTAAAAAAAATCATAACTCCCTCCACACTTGTCCAAATTATATGTTCTTAGACTCATTGGAAAGGTCTCAGGGAGATCTACAAAAGCCCCATGGTTTCAGGCCCTGGTTAGGTCAGTGTTAGGTTTGATTTTAGTTTGAGCATTTTATTAACTTATTTAATTAGTCTTTGAATACAAGTCCACAAGGCCTGGAATTTTGGGAGATTGAAATTGAACATGTCTTTGACATGTCCAAATTTTATCTCCCCATTTTATGATGTTCAACGGTACTTTCCTCAAATTTTGAGTTTAAGGGTCATGGTTTGACCCTTATATTCAAAATGGGGTATAGACCTATCCAATGGGATTTAGGGTGTGATTCTTTGTGTGATGATGATGTGCAGGATAAGGGGTGTATAGCCATTGGTTTTGTCCCAATCCAAGTTTAGGATAGATCCCTATAGTGATTTGAAGGTGACTTAGAGCTCACCTTGGGTGGTTTAGTTAACCACCTTAGGGTACTCCATTTGAGCTCAAATTTGGTGGGTTTGGTCCTTAAGGTCAGGTGATCCTATGGTCCAAATTTCATCAAATTTGGAGTTCATTTGGTTCCCCAAGTAGGAGCCTCAAAAAACCCTTCTTAGAAATGGCATATTAACCCTAATCAATTGATAATGAACTACCTTTAACTCATAAAATCTATTAAAATGTTTACAATTGTTCCTAATTAATCCCATAATCAATCAAAATTGAAACCATCTTAAATTGACTTCCAAATTTGTCTTAATTTAGTCCTTAGGTAAAATTAAAGGTTAATTAGTTTTATTAATTCAAAAAACATTAAAAATCCCAAAAGGCCTTTAAACTCTTGATGATCTATCCTTAGGTCATTTGTGACCTTTAGAACTGATCTCAAGGAGTTTGGGACTCATTTGGGTTCAAACCCTTAAGTAGCCCCTTAGTTATAATAATTTCATAATCCCTACGAATACATAAAACTTCCAAAATTCACTACTAATTATAGAGAAATTTAAATTAATCAAACTCAATGGATAATGACTTCAATCAGGATCTACTATTCTCTAAAAATATTAAAACTCCATAATTTAGTTAAAATCAAGAAGTCAATATTTTAGGCAACCTTAGGTCAAAACGGATCAAAACTTCTATAATTCATAACTTTTGATAGAAAGCCCCAAATTGAACGTACTATATGTCTAATAACTCATAATTAGGTCTAGCATATATTAAAAATCTGAAATCCTTAAGATCAACAATAATGCTAAAAGTCAAGTTTTGCTCCTTTAGTTAGTATACCTGGATAACTTTAAGGATCTCCAGTTTTCTCTAAACTCCAAAATTTTCCTAATAGGTTAATAAAATCCTTAACAAACCCTTTAAAATTAGTAAACAACCTTTTTTATATATATTAATCAATTCCTTAATTACAACAAATTTGAAGTAACTGAATTAACCCCGATTGCTACTGGGTAACCCAGGCCTACGAGGCTTTTAGCTTAGCCCCAAGGAAGGTGAAATAAACTTCACGGCCTCAGTGTGAAACAAAGGTAGTAATTAATTAACTTTTAAAATATATTTAATTAAAATTTCTAATTCACTAATACTTAAAGTTCAACCTAAATTCTCCTTTTAAGCTTCAACAAACTCAAAACCTCAGACAACCATGATTAATCACCTAACTTTGGATCTACCCTTGCTACACGGCCTTCTACACACACTTTAGATGATGTACTAGGACAACCAACTCTAGATCTAGGTTAGGTCGGTGTTTACTTTACTGCTGTGTGCCAGATTTTTCGTAGTTTTCACTGCATGTTGTGGATGAAATAAACTTCACGGCCTTGCTGTGTCTGCTTAATATTTTTTTGCACTCTGTGGATGGATTGATGTGTTTGGCGATTAGATTACCCTTAGGTTAGGTACGATCTGGATGTTCACACAGTCTTCTGCAGGTGGCCATGCTCATGCAGGGCAATAAGAAGGGGGCTAAATTCATAAAAAAATTCATAACTGTTATAAATTCTTTGCACATGTGCTTCAGCTGCTAAAGCCCCCAAATAAAAGGAGCGTGGTCAGCGTGTTTACCTTTTTCTACATATATATAACTGCTTGGGAATAACTCTTTATATATATTAACTACTTAGGATAACCCTGCAGGTGAGTCTAGATTTTTAATTTTTTATAAAAATGTAATTTGTGCAATTGTCAAGTATTGTGAAAGTTAATTTTGAGTTGGGACACATAGGTCCAAAGTTTGGATTCCAAAAGAGGAAAGGATGCCCCGTTGGGAAACATTCCTTTTCCATTTGGAAATCCAAATTTGGATCATACTTTTTCTATACCCAAAGAGGAAAGAGTGGCCTTCCCTGTAAAAGGGAAGTGCCCTCTTATCCATTTGGGTAGTTTTCCACGAAGAATCCAAGGGGTTTGAAGAAGAGGAGTCCAAAGAAGAATAAGACTGAAGACTTAAAGATTGAGAGTATCCCACTCAAAATAACTTCCGTCATTATTAGGCTTAGAATCCGGATTGTTGTGAGTGGTGCCAGGCCACTCTACTTTTTGTAAAACCCTAGTTTGTAATAAGCAAGACAATTCTGCCTATGGACATTTATTAATTAGTTAATTTATATTTGATGTGTTGAATTGATTGCCTTTAGGATTACATGCTTTTCTTAATTTTTTAGTGATTGTGTGCCGCTTTTATTTTTGCCTGGATACGTGAGACTCGTGAGGGTGTGAAAGTTTTCTACTAAAAATCTTAAATGTCTAAAATTTTAGTGAGTCTAAATAACATAGAAAGATAATGAATCTAGGGAATTAGCTGGGGATCGACCCCGGGGTCGCATGCATATTTCTGCACTACTCTTTCCTTGCTTTAGACCCTTCCCCGCCTGCGGGTAAAGTCTGGATAGCCTGACCTATGAGGACGGGGTGCCGGACCTGGGAAGTCCAGTCTTCTAAAAAAAATTATTTTATAAGCCTGTTTTTAAAATCTCAAGTATATTTGATTTGGGAGTCGTCGACCAGCATGCATTGCATTAGAAACAAATTAAAAGAGTCAAAATTTTAATTGTATCAGTTTTAGCATCTTAACACCCAACATAAGTCAAAGGGGCCAATTAGGAAAATTTTTAGATGTCGGTCCTAACTCTCCAAAACTTTAAGTACAACATCCCTACCACTCTTTCATAAAAGACTGGACTCATCTCTTTTAAATAAATTAGGTGGTTAGCTGGCTCCCCAATTCAGGCCGGGGTAAGTCCAGGTATTGCATTGCATTAGTTAGGTTCAGATGACTGTGGTCCAGTGTCAAAATTAGACTTAGGATCCGGGGCAGATTTTTGATTATAAGACCCCAAAATTTAGGAATATAATCCCAAATTTCTAATAAAATGTTCAACTCTAATTAAATCTTCATTTCAATCATAAAACATAAAGCCCAACACTTTGATTAAGTTGGGACACTTTCGGATGGTTCTGGAATCTCAAGGTGTCCCCTACCTCTCTTCCCTCGATTCTGTTAATAAATGTTCAATCTTGATCCATTCCCTTTTGATTTTCTAAAAATTTGATTCATTTTTGATATCACTCCTAGAAAATCTAACAAAATTTCTTTACTATTTTAATCAAGAGTTTTCGTAGGGGAATTTGTCTCCCTACGATGTAATTAACTACGAGGGCTTGCGCTCGTAGGAGATTTGGAATCACATGCACCTGATTTCAAAATTAATCTTTTTAAAATCTTCTTAGGTTTCTTTGGAAAAAGTTAAAGAATGATTGTCGTTATTACAATAGAAGAATTACCATTTAAAAGTGTTATCTCCCTTTGGGGAGATACATCCTTCTTTGATAATGCTTTGGATGTGAATTCGACGATTACACTTCTTGAATATCATAACTGAAGATTTAGTTGAACTTTACCTTGTTCCCCCGGGGCCATACGAAGTTCTCTTTAGAATCCGGTCATGATAATCAAGATGAGTTTCATAATTCTAAGTCTGAACACCGCTATGAAATTTTATTTTCGCCCTTTGGGATGATATACTTTTTCTACCGAGTTGATTCGACTTTAGAATTAGAATTCAATCTTAATTTTAAAATTCCCAAAGAAAACTAATATTTCTGAAAACCTATTTTCAAAATTCCACCAACAGATTCATCCTTAAAATTCTTAAAATATTTTTCCAATTCAGTGTATGATGATTTTAAAAGATCATTCTATTTATTCAAATCATCAAATTTATAAGGTAAGCTCATATACTTGTTATCTATTCGTGCGTGATCTTTCCTAAGGATTTCATGCTCTTTTTGTAATTCTTGCAATTTTAAGTTCATTATAGCATGCATTTTCTTAAGTTTTTTGTATATTGTATATATTCTTTTAGAAACTACAAGTAATTCAACATAGGTTAAGTCAAATTCCTCTTCTTGATCTAACTAATCAAAATTACCAGCCATTAAACATAGGTTGGTGACTTCCTCCTCCTTTTCTATTTTTGACGAATATGAAGAAGAGTCTGCCTAAAAAACTCTCTGGAATTTCTTCTTGCCCTATCTCACATTCACTTTCTCTTGCACCTTCTCCTTGCTAGGAGTAGCTTTCAGATTAGGGAACTTCGATTTTACATGACCAGGTTTTATGCATTCGTAGCAAATCACAACATTAGAAGCCTTAAAGTTTTTATGAAACTTACATTTGTTCCACTGCTGGTGTCTCCTTTACTTCCTTCTTAGAAAACTCCTGAATTGTCTTGTCATCAAGGCAATATCATCCTCATCCTAAGGTTGTGACTGATCATTCTTCGAGTCATTCACTTTTAATGCTATGTTCTTCTCCTTTCACTGTTCTCCTGCATCAATCTTCCTTTGACTCACTCCTTGCTCATAAGAAATTAGTGATCCAAGAGGATTATCAATAAAAAAATATTTAAATCCTTAGACTCTATAATCACAATTATTTTAACATTATAAGCTGTAGGCAAATAATAAAGAATTTTATTAACCATTTCAACATTCATTAGATCCCTGCCTAATGCATGCAAAGAATTTACTATTTGAGTAAATCTTGTATGCATATTAGAAATGGTTTAATTTGGTTTCATATAAAAAAATTCATAATTATCTAACAAAATATGTAATCTACATTGCTTTACCTCATTAGACCCATCATAAGTAATACAAAGTTTATCCCAAATGTCCTTTCCACTTTTGCAAGTGGAAACCCGCATGTAATCTTCTAACTTAAGTGCACAAAAGAAACTATTTAAGTATTTTGCATTAAGATGTGCTAAGTCATGTTCTTCTATAATCCAATCAGTTAAATCTGTTTTAACTCTAATGCCATCTACAAGTCTAGTTGGTGGAGTATAACCTTCATGAACTAAAATCCATATACGATAATCAAGCGATTGAAGAAATGTAGACATGCATGTTTTCCAAAAATTAAAAGGGATATTTTTAAATAATGGAGGTCTAGTGATTGAATACCCTTCAGGTGTGTCTTGGTTTCCAAAAGTAGCCATTATCATTTTCAAAAAGTAGTATAAACTTATGGTTTAAAAAAAAGCTATGATACCACTTGTTGATTTCGTATAGGTTGTTAAACCTAAGCTATTATCCTAAGGCTAACCAAAAGGGAGGGTGAATTGATAAATTTTAAAAAAATTCTCTTAGAAAGTTTTAGAAATCATATTTATAATTTTAACACAATAGGTTATCTTTTTGAAAAAAGCTTTTCAACCACAAATGTCAAAGTGTAGTAAATAAGTGCGGAAAATAAAAGACACAAAGATTTATAGTGATTCTGTCAAACACGACCTACATCCACCACCTAAAAACTTCCTCTTCAGGTATTTAACTATTACCAAAGTGACTTTCCTTTCGCCCCCACACCAAGGCGGTGAAGCCTTTACAAAACCTCTTTTCCACCAATCTTCAGTGTGGTAAAGAACCAGCATCTATTCATGTTGCAAATCTAAATTCATGGTTATGATTTTGATGATAGCAAACACTCTTGTTTCTCTACGTTGCCTTGCTACAAGATCAGACTACAATTGGAACCGGCTCAAGATTTGGGAAAAATGTTCAACTTGTTATTCTCACTGATGTAATTCTTTATTTCTTTAGTCATGTACTGTAGGGGTGCTTGCTTATTTTGTAACCTTGCACATACACACTTGAGAATTTTTTCTATCTGATTTAGAGATTACTATTTTTGGTAACATCATCCAGGTTGATATTTATATCGACCTAGATGATCAGTTCAAAAATGTAAACCCTAATTAGGGCTTCCTAGTTAAGGCAGCCATAATTAAGCACATCATCCTGGACGATTTTGTATTAGCCAGGATGATAGGCTAAAATCAGAAAGAATCTGCAGCTAGATCTATTTAGGAATTACTTATTTTCAGACATCATCCTGGGGATTGGCCTGGCCTATTAGGAAATGACCTGGCCGATCCAGCACATTTTTTCCTAAATAAATTTTGTATTTAAGGAAAGCAATTAAATTTGTATTACATGATCACATCGTCTTGGACCATCGAAGGATTGGCCGAGATGATCCACTAGATGATTGGACATTGGACAGCTCTTATTCAGGGCAATGTTTAGGATGATATTCCACAATTTATACTGATCAGCTAGGACGATATGTTATCTTCTTGGATGATATGAACAATTTTCTTCTGATCGTCCCTAACTGACCAGGCTGATTGAGTGTAATTTACGCTGATAGGCCAGGCCAATATTTATATCGACCTGGTCGATAATGTTGGCAAGATGCATTAATGAGCTCACTTTGATCTCTTCTATTTAAGCTTTGATAAGCCACTTTGTGAGTGTCTTTGGCAGCCATTGTAGCTTCATTCTTTTGGAGGGAACTTGAAAAGAGAGCTTGAACTGGAGAGAGAAAAGGGTGGAGTTTGAGAGAGGGAGAAGATCCTTGGAGGGGGTTTCAAGGGTGTCTGGAGGGGGATTCTACATGGTTGCTCCGGCGAGCTTGCACCTTAGTACCATTGGATTTAAGGCTTATCTTGAGGGAAGTTCTGGGAAGAAGAAGATATCTTTGGTGTTAAAGGACCCAGCTACTCCGCCGCACCGGGGAAGGTGGATGTGATTTTGTAAGGGCTTCTCCGCCTAACTGTGGGGGATAAAAGAGAGAAACTGAGTTTAGTGCAATACTTGGAGGGTGCCTTCGAGGAGTGGACATAGGTTAAGGTTTGATCAAACCACTTTAAATTTGGTGTGTTCTTTCTTTTCTTATTTCAACATTTAATTTTCGCATTGGGATTTTTTTGTGGTGAATTTCGATTTGGTTTGTTGATTTTGATTTAAAAAATAATTTTAAATACTAATTCACCTCTCTCTTAATTAGCTTTGGGCTAGTTCATAAGGGCCGAACATCCCTAATGAATTGTCAAGTGGAATCAGAGCAGAATTCATAAAAACACGTTTTTGATAACTTTTAAATTTTTATCCATGGCTAATTTTTGTAATCGTAATATTGCGGAAGGTTATTCAATCAATCGACCACCTTTATTTGAAAATATTACATTTGATTTTTGGAAGATTCACATGTCTACCTTCTTGCAATCAATTGATTTTCATATGTAGCATATGATTTTAACTAGTTATTCTTTATCGTCACGTGTTATAGATGGAATTAGAGTTGATATTCCTTTTAATTAATGGAACAGGGAAGAATAATTTAATGCTCAATTGAATGCTAAATCACTAAACTATTTTTTTATGCTTTAAATTCTGTAGACCTTATGTTTGTTTCCACGTGCACTACTGGTAAGGAAATTTTGGATAAATTACATACTATATATGAAGACACTAGTGAAATCAAGCAATCCAAGTTGAATATTTTAATGCATGATTATAAACTTTTTTGCATGAAATCTTATGAGATGATCTTAGACATGTATACTAGATTTATTCACATCATTACATGCTTTAGGAAAGGAGTTTTCAAACTTTGAAAAGTCAGTAAAATTCTTCGTTGTCTACTTGATAAGTTTGATGCCAAAGTTGTTGCTATTTGTGAATAAAAAAAAATTTTGAATGAGTATTCTATTGATAATTTGATTGGCTCACTCATTGCCTAAGAGCAAAGTTTGAGCCAAAGATTTTTGGATGCAGGTGAAACGATAATGCTAAATGCTGAAGATATAGAGAAAAGTAACTTGGTCAATAATGAAAGTGATAACATAACAAGCAAGTTGAAAAGCCCACTAAAGCACATGCAAAAACATCAACAAAACTGGAACAAAGATAAAGATAGTAAGAATATTAGGATTTTCACTGATTTTATTTTCTTTAAATATAGGAAACCTGGACATATGAAAAATCAGTGCACTAATTGAGAACTCTTTCTACAAAAAAAAAAGGGTAAAGCTAAGAAAATTATAAAAATAGTAAATAATGAAAAGCAAAAAATCTCCTAGGCTGACATAGCTTCTAAATCATCAGACTAGGAGCAAGATGATGTTTAAAGGCCTTGTTTGTGTGTTTATTTGTTTGTGTTGTATTTTGTTTTTAGGTATTTTCAGTATTTTTATTTATTTTACTTTCTTTCAATTTTGTTTTTCTTCTTTTTTTTATTGCTTTGAAATTTTAAATTAGCTTTTATACTTAGTTTTGTGAAGTTCTCTCTGATCAACACACACATTCACCTTTCTAAAAATGAAAAACCTACATGCTATTTTTTCTTGAATTTTTATGAAAGTTGTGGTTGACTTCTCTAAAAATAGTCAAAGGAACAAAACTCATGATTTTTTCTCTATCTCTCTTCTTAAAGAGGTTATTTTACTTTTGATTTAAAATTTTCATCATATTATAAATTGGATCTTGAAACTGATCTTTTTTCATCTCCCTATATTTTATTTATCGCTTAGAAATATTTTACAAGTTATTGAATCTACCTCATAATTTCCTTAATCAAGTAATTCATTTTGTTAATAGGATGCGTTTAGTTTTATTTTTAAGATTTTAGAATGGTAGCTCATCCAAAAATAAAAGATGCAGAATGAAGCAAAAAAAAGGGATAGACAATGTGTATAAAAAATAAAAGATGTGCAGTGTGACAACCAATTAACAAGAGGCATAAAATGACCCCACAAAATGTAATGCTTATAATTCTTGAACTTCTTAAAGCTTAAGAAAATCCTTGATACTTTTGATACTTGAGTTTGAAAATCATGATTCCTGATTCAACAATTTGTGCATTAATCTTTTTTTAGATATGTTTTATTGAAGGTGTTTTGGAAAAATTAACGTTTCTTTCTCTAATTTGTTCCTTGATTTAGATATTGGATTAAAAAGTTTTTTGTGGATTTAAAAGACATTGATTTTGGATTAACAAAATTCTGAATTTCTAACCTTTTCTGGGCTATGCGTTGTTTATACAATCATTCTAAGTTTTTAAATAAAATCAAGAGGTAACTTTCTCATTTTAAGAATATTTGATTTTCTCTTCACTTTATCAGGGATCATTTTTTGTCTTTGTAATCTTTTTTTTATTGTTTATGCCCCTTCTCTTTTTGATAATGTCAAAAGGGGAGAACATACTATTATATTTATATTTGTATTTGCATTTGTACTTATTTAAAAAAAAACTAATTTTTTTTTCTATGGTTATTCTAGTGAGGGGGAGATTAGGAGAAAATATTTTCAATTTTTGTAAATTCAACCAGTAATGTTTGCCATCATCAAAAAGGGGGAGATTATCGCAAATCAAAATTCATGGATTATGATTTCGATGATAGCAAATACTCTTATTTCCTTATGATTACCTTGCCTTCTGACATTTTAGGTCAATAAGATCAGACTACATTTGGAACCGGCTCAAGATTTGGTAAAATTGTTTTACTTGTAATTCTCACCGATGAAATTCTTTATTTCTTGAGTCATGTCCTGTAGGGGTGCTGGCTTGTTTTGTAACCTTGCACATATACACTTGGGAATTTTTTCTGTCTGATTTAGAGTTTACTATTTTTGGTAACATCGTTCAGGATGATATTTATATCGGCCAGGACTATCAGTTAAAAAATAAAAACCCTAATTAGGGCTTCCTAGTTAAGGCAGCCGTCATTAAGCACATCGTCTTGGATAATTTTTTATCAGCCATACCGATAGGCTCAAATTTGAAGAATCTTCCGCCAGATCTATTTATGAATTACTTATTTTTTGACATCGTCCCAGGGATCGGCCTGGCCTATTGTGGATCGGCCTGGCCGATCTAGCACATTTTTTCCTAAATAAATCTGGTATTTAAGGAAAGAAATTAAGTTTTTATTACATGATCACATCGTCCTGGACAATTGAAGGATCGGCCGTGACGATCCACTAGATGATTGGACATCGGACAGCTCTTATTCAGGGCGATGTTTAGGACGATATTCCACGATATGTACTAATCATCCAGGACAATATATTATCATCCAGGATGTTATGAACAAATTTGTTCTGATAGTCCCTAACCGAACGGGCTGATTGGGCGTAATTTATGCTTATAGGCCAGGCCGATATTTATGTAGGCCTAGTCAACATTGTGGGCAAGTTGCATTAATGAGCTCATTTTGAGCTCTTCTATTTAAACTTTGATAAGGCATTTTGTGAGTGTCTTTGGCAGCATTGTAGCTTCATTCTTTTGGAGGGAACTTGAAGAGAGAGCTTGAAAGCTTGAAAGGGAGAGAGGAAAGGATGGAGTTTGAGAGAGGGAGAAGATCCTTGGAGGGGGTTTCAATGGAGTGTGGAGGGGGATTCTACACGGTTGCTTCGGCGAGCTTGCAACTTAGTACCATCAAATTCAAGGCTTATCTTGAGGGAAGTTCTGGGAAGAAGAAGATCTCTTTGATGTCAAATGACCAGGCTACTCCGCCGCATCGGGGAAGGATGAAGTGATTTTGTAAGGGCATCTCTGCCTAGCTATGGGAGCTAAAGGAGTGACACTGAGTTTAGTGCAATAAATGGAGAGTGCCTCCGAGGAGTGGATGCAGGTCAAGGTTTGACCGAACTACTATAAATCTGGTGTGTTCTTTCTTTTATTATTTTCGCATTTAATTTTCACATTGTGTTTTCTTTGTGGTGAATTTTGGTTTGTTTTGTTGATTTTGATTTAAAAAATTATTTTAAATACCAATTCACCTCTCTCTTAATTAGCCTCAGGCTAGTTCATAAGGGCCTAACATCCCTAACCAACTTTAAGTTCACACACTCTAAGTGTATGTAGAGAACCATCAACCTTTCATGCCCTCTAAGTATCAGCAGAGTTCATCATCCTTTCACACCCTCCAACTGTCAGCAGAGTACCATCATCAATTCACACCCTCTAAGTGTCGGTAGAGTACCATCTTCCTCTTATACCCTCCAAGTTTCAGTAGAGTACCATCATTCTTTATCACCCTCCAAGTGTCGAATGAGTATCAGATCTTCTATAAAGATCAACTCTCAAGCAACTGAAAAGAAGAAAGGAAGAGTAAAACTAAAAATATAAAGAGATACTTACCTTTAAAAAACCTTGTGAACCCTGCACACTCCACTTGCAAGACATCTCTCTCAACCACTCTCCCAAATAATCTCTTTCACTTGCTCTTAAAAAATTGCAAAGACAAGACTCTTTAGGTCAGTTTTAAAGAGCCTTTTATATGAAAGACATTAAAAATAACCAGAAAACTAAAATTTTCTATTTTGAACGTGTACGATCATACATTATGATCATATATTTTTACATATAAACAGTTCAAAAATTATTGTTTATGAACCTCTTTTGAATCTGTACAAAACGATTTTGTACATGATGATCATCCAGTACAAACCATGTTTGTACTATACAAATAGTTAGAAAATTTTTCTTCTTCATTTGGATGAAGAGGGACCCCATATTTTATACTTTGAATGTCGTACGTACGATGAAGACATCATACAGTACGATCAGTTCAAAAAAGTTTCAAGTTTGTCGGGACAAAAATAGATCAGTCCAACTCGTACACTGTATGGTGTATATATTATGACAAACATTATCCGGCATAAACCATTTAGAAAATTTTTAAGTTCATCAGGATGAAAAGGGACCCATCCAATTCATACACTGGATGGCGTACGTATTATGATAACATTGTACGATACGAAACCTTTAAAAAAACTTTGAATTTATCCACACCAAAGGGGACCCATTCAATTCATACACTGGATGGCGTATGTTCGAGTGAGATATCATACAGTACAATCCATACTTAGAAAAAAATTTTCTACCTTGTGTTTATTTGACTACTCATAGGGGAAAATAACCAAACAAATCATATCGTACAAAGTGAGTTTGTACAATACCATTAGTTTAAAAATTACAAATTTAAAACACTCCCCTGGTGTGTGTGTGTGTATAGTTACTCAGTTACAAACACACTCTCTCATACTCAATAAAATGAACAATACAAACATTATTTTCAATGAACTTTAATCTAATTTAATTTGAAGTCTTTAACAAACTGGAGTATGATTTCCCTGAAATATTAATGCACAAATAATAAAGCAATACATCAAAAGTATGTTAGGAGAAATTATAATTAAAACAATAATATTTGGAATCATAAAAAATATATATGCTGCAAGAATATCAACAATAAAAAAAATAAGGTGTAACAATCTCAACAGCTATGAACCACCATAGAATTATCCAAAATGTTTAAGATAAGGTGGTTGCTCTTTATTCTACTAAGTTACTTTTTCTTAAGAATTTCAAAAATTATTTTTTACTGCAGTTGATTTAGGTATTTAAGTTGGATGTTAATATTATTCATAAAGTTCCTAGGTGTGTTTCTTGGATGAATCCTCCTTCCAACTTTCTTAAGATGAATGTTGCTGGTGTTAGCAAGAATCCTAATGTGGGATGTGGTGGTATCATCAAAGACTCTAATGGTAATTTCCTTTTGGGTTTTTCTGGTCCTTTGCTAAATTTTGATGACAATTTTATTATTACCTATGCTATTCTTCATGGTTTAAGACTTTGTTTTTACTCTTGATTACATTAATAAGGTTGTTGATGTTGGTTCTAGTTATGGCTGTCAGCCTTTAATTTTGTGGATGATTCGGTTTGTTCTTCTTCCTTTATATGAGGAAGGATATTAAGAATTTATTGAGCCTTTTAAACTTCTCTTTCTCTATGGCTCATAAGAAGGGAAATGCTTGTGCTCATTTGATTGCCAGGTGGCACTATGGAAGGGAATCTTTTGCTGATCTCTCAATTTCTAATCTTCCTACTCCTGTGAAAGGTCTTCTTAGATTAGAAAAGATTGGTCCACCTTATGTTATTTCTTAATGGGGCTGTGTGTGTTGATTTTTTGTTGTTTATTTGGTTGTGTTCTTTCCAGCCTACCCGCTTATATTGCCTGATCTATTGGAGTTTTTCTCTAAGTTAGCTGGGCTTAATGATTTATTTTTGGGAGTATTTTGATGTTCTTTTAACCTGGCTGTAGTATTTAAAGTCTGGTTTGGGGTTTATGTATAATGATGGATCCATTTCTAGCTATTTTTTGGTCATTTATATGGTTAGTTAGTGGATTCCTAGTGCAATCTGTTGGGTTCGTGGGACTTCTAGCATTGTCCTAGGAGGTTTCTCATAATTCTTGTGGTCTATCATCTTATGTAGAATCTGTGCAGATTTGGTGTTCATGGGGTTTATTTTTTGGATCATCATTTCCTCTCTCTTTTCTATTCTAGTGCTATTGTTTGCATTTCACTTTGGTGATATTTCTTTTTCTTGTATCTCCCTAATAAGATCTTTACAAGGCGGTTTATTCTTCTGTTGATGGGGAATTGGAGGTGGCTCTCTTTTTCTTGGGCCCATGCTCGGGTGGCTAGTTACTTGGATTACTCGAATTATCCTCTTTTTCATTAAATGTGGCTTTATTTTTTTTATTATTCTGGATCATTTTGGTTATTTGGGTTATTCTACTAAGATTGTCTGGAATTTGGGTACTTTTCATTTTTGGCCCTTTACTACCTATAGCATGTTTAATTGGTGGTATTTTCTTCCTGTTTTAGATTATGGTTTTTTGTGCTACTCTTCTTGTGGCCTACATCGTTTTTTGCAATAACTCAGTTGTGTAGGTGATCATGAAGTCGATTTGTTTTTGGAGAGGAAGCTGGATCTCATTGGTGTTATTTGCTGCCTACCTTTTTTATTTTGTGGGTACTCTCATTTGTGCACCGTAGAATGTATCTTGGTGTCTTTGTAATTTTTCCTAGTAGGGATCTTGAGCTCATAGTTTTTTTTTTGTCTTTAATTTTGTAGCTCTTTGGAGCATTAGAGAGCTCGAGGCTTCTTTTAAGGACTTTATACTTTTTTCATATAATTAAAATGTAAGCCCCTTTGTGGGTTTCTCCTAAAAATAACTATGAGTAGCTACCATGGAATCGAGCTCATGCAATGTATTATATGAGGACATCATACAAATTTTTTATAGCCCTCTCTTATAATGATCACTTTTAAATTTTAATAGTTTTTAAGATTTATAAGAATAAATAAAATAAATTATGATTATTATTTGGTCATATGTGTGTGCAATAAGTCTCATGCCTCTGGAGAAATTATTTGGTGCAGAGTTCCGACGTATCTTTTTGTTCGAACCAAAATTCAAAGGTGACATGTATTTTTTGAATTTAACTATTTCTTCCATCCACATGGATTTTTTTACTAACGTATGACCCAAGGACCATACCCAGATATTTTACTTGGCAATTGTTTAAAAAAAAAACTAGAGATGAGTAAAGATTCCCAAAATTAAGAGTTTTAGCAAATAAAACTTTCTCTTAAATAATCTCTAAAATTCCATGAGAAGGACCGACAAAAGAAGAAGATGGAGGTTGGTTTTGATGGCGTTAAAATCTTATAGAATGAATAATAATAAGTTCACAAGATAGTGCGGAGTTTTGAAGGGGAACTCAATTTAGAGCTAGGAGCTGTAGATATGGCCATATCGATAAATTTTTACAGATTACTATTTGTTCATCTATTCTTCTATTCTTCATGTGTAATATTATTGTTCTCACCATTTTATTAAAAATTTTATATGTTTGCAGTTAATTTAAAAATATCTAAAGTTTAGATGAATTTTTTGTTTAGATAAACAGTTCTTAATGATTTTTGTGGTGTCTTTCCATTTTATTAAGAAATGTTTGTAGCAAGATTGAACAAGATTATTGATAATGTGTACAATATTGTTATACACATGGTCTAAAATCTTGTATAGAAAATGCACAATCTCTCACATTAGTGAGTTTAAGGCCTATACAACAGAGAAAATTTTGAAGTGTAGAAGGCTATATACACTATGTTCAAGGCTAAACACAATGTGTACAAGACTGTACATACTTTGTACAACTATATGATAGGTTGCACACAATATGCACAAGCTTGTTATAGCATATACACACCTTTTTTTTCTCATGATATTTTTTTATAATACAAGTTATTTACAAGTATGAGGAGGGATATGAGATTTACTGTAGATATGCACATAATGCTAGCTTTAGTGTTGGCAAGGAAAATCATAGTTACTGGCCCAATTCTTGAAATATAAGATGTAAATATTTTGTTTGTTCAAAATATTCTTTCAAGAAGGGTTTTGAATTGAATTTCCAAATAAAGTATTAAAAATGTGATACCTGAATGAGCTATCCTATTATGATTAGGTTTATAGTTGATGAAGATGGAAATTATAAGGTAGAAAAATTTATAGAATGCCATAATTATTGGTAGAACATTCTACTTGGGGTGACTTTCTTGTCAAAGGAAATAATTGAATCATTTACTTGTCTGTTTATAACATTTGTATGAATAATGGGTGATAAATATTCTATAACAATATTTACTGATCAAGACCAAGCCATGACTAGGGCTATAGAAGTTACATTACCTAGCATACACCATAGACTATGCCAATGACACATCTTCAAGAAGGCTACATCAAAAGTTTGGTGCTTTAATATCAATAAAAAGTTAGAGGACACTTATATAAATGTTTGAGTAAATATGACTCTGATTAACATTTCAAGAAAACATGGTATGAAATGATCAAAAAAGGAAGCCAATGGTTGGTTGGAGGAACTTTATATGATAAAAAATAGGTGATCAATAATATTCAATAAGGAATATTTTAGCATGAGCATTCTATCCACATAGTATAGCGAGTAAACTAATAATGTGTGTAATGGTATTTCAAAGAAAATAATTCATTAACTTATTATTCCTTGGGCTTAAAAGGGTTGATGATGACATGGTTCTGGAATGAAAAAAAAAGATGATTATTAATGCAAACAATTTGTATCAGTACCTGTAAGAAAAAGCAGCCTAATATTAAAGCATGCTCCTTGATTTTACTCAATAAAATTGTATTTATTTTTGTAGAAAGAATTTTTACATGGTCTTGGTGGTATGAGTATTGAGCATGCCTCTATTGATTCTTTAAAGTTTTTTATTAAGAGCATAGAGAATAAGGAATAGTTCATCCCTATAGTTGTTCATTTCGATGCAATAGACTACAACATTCAATACACTTGTGCGAAGTTTGAGAAAATGGGTTTACTATGTTTTCATTACATGAGGATTTTGAGGCAGGTAGATATTATGAATATTTTTGAGAAGTACTTACTAATTCGATGGTCAGCAAGATATAGGAAAGATAAGTATGCTAGCTACATATTCGTAGGTACTGGAAAAACATCTAAAACTGGTAGTGGATTTTTATTCAGAAATCATATAAATAAATTTTCATATCAAGTTGACACACAAACAGAGATAAATGAGGTTGCATAATAGTACATGCTTAATGAAATGTAAGTCGTGGTTTAAAAAAAAGATATGATTCTTGATGGAAAGAAAAATAATAGTTTGTAAGCAATACAAATGGTAAGATTTCAAAATTTAAAGGCCCACCAAAGTGTGGGCCTAAAGGAATCTCTAATGCAATACTAAAGGATTGTTGGGAAAATAATAGGAAAACTAAGAGTAGGTTTTATCATAATGTATAAATTATTATAGAAATTGGTTGAAATACTTGTTGAATCTTATACACAAATATTATGATCATTTTTTCTTAAAATAGAGATGAAAATTATGGAGGAGAAAGTTGAAAGGGAAACTGCAACAAACATATGTTCTACTTCATTTCCTTACCTAGTGGCCATTAAATCTTGGAAGTGTTCACCTTTAAAGGAAATCAAGTTCTCCAGTTTCTCCATGCTTCAGCAAAGAATTCATAAACAGAATAGTTAGCACTCAGCCATTATTTAAGTGCATGAGGAGGATGTAATATATTATATAGTTACACATTGTTTACCACCCTATAATGCTTTTGGGCATAATAGACATTCTTATACACATTGTGTATAAGGCATACACACTGTGTATAAGGTTATATACATTATTGTAATGCTTGTACAATGTATGGAGCATATAAAAGGACATAAATAATCGAAAAAACTAGTTTATGAATGAAAAGATAAGATTGAGCATGTATACACATTTGACAAGTTATTAAAAAGTGTTTAAAAGGATTTTACACACTCTATACAAACTTGTACACATTATGTGCAGTTAATTTAACTTGTTGTACACACTACGTAAAATCTTGTGCACATTGTGTACTACCTTGTAATATGTTCGAATAAAGTTATCAAGTTTGTACACATTATATACATAGTTTTACACACTGTGCATATGATTATATTCATTATTGTAATGCTTGTATAATGTTTAAAGCATATGAAAGGCTATGAACCATAGGAAAAGACTGATTTATGAATGAAAAGATAACATTGAACATGTGCACACTTTTGACAGCTTATTAAAAATTGTTTAAAAGATGGTTTGTACACAAGCTTGTACACACTATGTACTACCTGTACAAGCTTATACAAAACTTGTAAAACATTTAAAAGGCTGTAAAGAAAAGAAAGGACTGGTAAAATTAGTACAATGTGTACAGGTTCACAAGATCATTTAAACATATGGTGCACACTGTGTATATCATTGACAAGATAAAATTGAACATGTACAAAATATTACATCATAAAAAAAAAATAAGAATTTAACAATTTGTGTAAAAAATTTAATGAATAATGAATATATTTATTAAAAAAATAATTATATTACAAAAATGAATGCATGTTATACAAGGGAAAAATATATTTTGAAATAGAACATAATAAGGAATCAGCTAGTATAACTAAAAATAATTTTATTTTATCTTACCAATTCTGATGTTGATCCCAGTCGACAAGTTCATGTTTAACATGTTCTACCATATCCTTGCACACGAACATGCCGTAATTAATGTTATTTTTTTGAGTGGCACACCCACAACAATTATGATAGGCAATTTTATTATATCTGAATCAAATGCTTGACTAACATCATCATGGAGTTCATGTAAAACATTAGAAAGTAGTGTTGCATACTGATCATGAAAAGTGTTAGCATAATATAATTAGCTTCATAAACTGCATCATATTGTTTGTACTGGTTGCTAACAACTTCATAATTTTGCTTTGCATAACTTTGATAAAAATAATTAAAATTTGGTGATTATTTATGCAAAAGAAAATAAATTTAAAATAATAAAATTTTTGAAAAATTACATTATACAAAGAGGAAATATAGCAGAAGATTTTATATAAGCCAAGAAACAATTTATTCTTCTCAGATAAGAGGTAAGCGAAAGCATATGCTTGGGCATCATTGAGGTAATTGTCAGTTATTAGTTCATAAATTTCTCCCCTATAAATAGTGACATTCTCAGTGTACAACAATGCTTACAACTTTATAAAAGATCATTAAAAAAGATAAAAATTTGTGTATAATATAAATAAACTTTATAAAAGACTATTTATATTATTTTACACAATATGTATAACCTATTTTTAGGTTATATAGTGTTTATAACCCTGTTCATAAATTTATAGTGTTGTACATAGTGTGTTTAACCTATTTTCTAGGTTATACACCTTGTGTACAAATGTGTTTACAACTTTTATCTGTTGTACAAAATACATACAACCTATTTACATGGTGTGTAAAATATATTTTTAGTCTTATAAATATTGTGACAACACTTTTAAAACTTTACAGGGTTGTACACAGTGTGTATAACATGATTCCTAGTTTATCAGTAATTTATACAACCAATTTGCATGGTTGTATTCAATGTGTACACTATATTTTTTTGGATTGTATAGTATGTACAACACTGCTTACAACTTTATAAGATTGTACATAGTGTGTATAACTTGTTTACATGGTGTTATATATTGTGAACAACCCTGTTTAAAACTTTATAATCCAAAAAAAAGAAGGAAACCTTTGTACTCTATTTGGAAATTTTATTATAATTTGTAACTTATTTATCTGTGTGTTTAGCAAAGTAGGAATTCATATAAGCCAACATTGTCTTGCTTATAAGTTCCCTCCCTTTAAAATCTATGATAGAACCTGAATGGACAACAACATCAGACATTACATCAATATTGACTACCTCTTAAGTTTGTACAACACCTTCTTTGATTTGGGATCTATAATTTTGATATATATATATATATCGTGTTTCTTCTCTTTTTTTTGGTAGTCATGTTGTGAATTGCATTCAAATAGATTTTTTCCTCTGTCATCCATCTTTTTAATAGTACTAACAATAGTACTAATCTTTACCTAAGGATAATATAAAAAAGGATATTTTTATAAATTTTGTAAAAGATTGAAATATATATTTATGTTTGACAAAATGGATAACAAGTGCAAAATGCTCAACGAGGTTAAGAGTTGAATCACTTACAGCAGTGTTAGGGAAAGAACTGTTAGTAGGGTCATGAGTTGGATCAAGTGGAGAAGAGTCATAGAAAGAAGGTGTTAAGATAGTTGTTATTTGCATGTTTTACATTTTTGCAACTTGTATAGTTTTGATGATTCCAAATATTATTGTTCAAATGTGTAGTTATCTCCTAACAATTTTAGAAGATTTGTATTTGCTTTTGTGTGTACTAACATTTTAGGTGAAACAAACTCTCAAACACGAAGTCTTCAAATCAAATTCAGCAAGAAATACCTTTAGTTTTTTAAGCTTAAAATTATCATTTTAATTGAGAGGGAATGATTGTAATTGAGTGAATAAAAACATACACACACACACACACACACACACATAAGGAGATCATATAAAATTTATACTGATCATACGGGATGATATCAGTTCGTACGGGACGATCAGACAGTTAACTCCTATTAAGATCACATGGAATGAATAGGAACTGGCTAGAAAAATTTTTCTAAGTCCTATTCGTCCGGGATGAAATTAAAAATTGTCCGGGACGATTTGCTCTCTGTAAGATTTTCATCCAGACAAAATTAAATATCGTCCATGACGATTTTCTCTCCGTAAAAATTTCGTCCAGACAAAAATAAATTATTGTACAGGACGATTTGCTCTCTGTAAGATTTTTGTCCAAACGAAATTAAATATTGTCCATGACGATTTGGTCTCTGTAAGATTTTTGTCCGGACGAACAAAATCTCGTCCATACGATACAACTGACTTAGGACGGTTTTTCTTCAATTTTTTGGAACCGACCTTGTAATAACCGTTCGTACCGGACGAACTTGGTTTGTACGGGACGATCAGCTTGTACGAAAACTTTTCGTACACATATACAAACTGGTTTGTTTCAAGGCTTTTAAGTAATATCGTCCAGGACGATCACGATCCATTGCGTACAGAATTGAAAACTTGCAGTTTTTGGGCAGTTTTTCTTTTCTTTTGTATATATAGTCCAAATTAGACTTCCACCCAATATTTTTGTCATTTGATCTTCATGCCTATAGAGAGAAAAGTCAAGGAGAGAGTGTAAGAGAGCATTCAAAGTAGGATTCCTACCACTGGAGCGTGAAGGCTTCACTTGGAGTTTAAAGGTAAGAATCTCTACTTGTGAATTTGGATTACTTCACTCTTTTCTCTCTTCCTTCTAGATTCTTGTGAGAAGATCTGTCAAGGAGATCCGGTTCGCTGTCGACACTTGAAGAGTGTGAACAGTCGAAGGGTTCGCTACATACACTTGGAGAGTGTGAACAGCCGAAGGGTTCTCTGCCAACACTAGAAGAGTGTGATAGGACGAAGGGTTCTCTGCCCACATTAGGAGAGTGTGAAAGGACGACGGTTCTCTGCCGTATTGGGTAGTGGTGAAAAGAGTGTTTTGTAAAGGCTTCACCGCCTTGCTATGGGTGCAAAAGGAGAGTCACTATTGGTATTAGTGCAATACTTAGAGGGTGCCTCTGGGGAGTGGATGTAGGTCTGGTTTAGACCGAAGCACTATAAATCTTGTGTCATTTACTTTACTGCATTTTATTTTCTGCATTTTACTTTTGTTTAAAAACTCTGTGGTTGAAAAACTTTTTCTATAAAATTTAATAAAAAATTTTCATTTCGGTTCATCACTAATTCAAAGAGGGTTTAAATTTTAAAAATATCAATTCACCCCCCCTCTTGGTAGCCTTGGGACGTTAACTGAGGTCTAACAACCTATTCATTAGACTCAACAGAAGGGTCAGCAGGGTAAAAAGTTGGATTCAGTGGAGTGGTGGCCAATTCAACATGGTTAGGAGGTACTGGTGGATCAATTGGAAAAGTAAAAGGTTATGAAAATATAATTCCATCTTTAAAAGAATCAATAGGTAATCCAGGTCAGAAGGCTCTGGAGGTACATGATGATCAATAGGTAAAGTAATATGTTTAGAAATTATAATGACCTATTTAGGGGGATTAATAGGTAATGCAGTGGTAGCAGTAGGCTCAAGAGGCTAAAGAGGGATAAAAGTTGAAGGAAGTTTAGAATTTTGTTTGCTTCATTTTAAGAAACATGATAAAAAAAGAAGCTTAAAGATTTTTAAAATTACATTAAAAATACACACATTTACATTCTACATCCGCAAGCCTCATACATATACAATCCCATTCATTTCTTAGAATATCAATCTAAGCATTAATATAATTTAGTGCTTTCTAAATGTTCTCATTAGGTGATTGGGATTATGTAGAGAGATATGGATATGTTTTGGAGATTATAATGGGGTATGAGGGGATATTTTTTGAGGTTATAAAGGGGCTTAGGGAGATGGAACACCTTAGGAAAAATTTGTGCAGCTTGATCGAAAGTATTAGAAAGATGGGTAATAGGAGAAACATGGATATAGGTTTTAGGGTTGGATGGACTGGAAGTTTTGGGAATGTTCATGGGGGTGGGAAATCTTTAAGAATTAATCCTGCTTCTTCCTTAGTAATATTTTTTGAAATGAATAAAAAATCTAAATTAAATTAGTTATATTTAAAAACTTTGTGCAAAATTGTGGAAACCCTGTGTACAGTAATATGGTATATTATACACAATTTGTACAAATTTTTGGTATGTTGTACATAGTGTGTACAGGGTTGTACATACTATTTGAAACCTATTTATTGGGTTGTAGATAGCGATACAAGCCTACTCACAAATTAATAGTGTTATAGACACTGTATACACCCTATTTATAGAGTTGTACATAGTATGTACAACCTATTTTCAATGTTGTTCACAGTATGTACAACACTGTTTACAACTTCATAGGTTTCTACACACTATGTACAAACTATTTATAGGATTTTACATAGTGTGTACAACCCTACTTTTAAATTTATAGTGTTGTACACATTGTGTATAACCTATTTATATGGCAATGTATAACCTATTTATATGGAAATGTGTATACTTCAATATAGATCATATATAATACAGGAGGTTGAAAAATAAAACAACATTTATGTAAACTCCATTAGGTTTTTTTTGGTTATTGATATGTATAAGGTGTCTCCACAAGAAACATTAATGTGAGTGTTTATTAATATTATAGATATGATTATACAATACCATATATGAATCATATTACATGATTAGTTCAATCAGCCTGAAACTCTAAAAATTACAATATATTTGATGATACTTCGATATAGATCATACTTGGAGCATTAAATCATCATATTTGAGTGAAGATTGTTTAGTCAAGCTCTTTATTTATTCAGATTATATGATAGGTAACATACAGTTCGAAATTTACTCTAATTCGAGTCCATGATTTTAGGTCCTAAAATAGGTAAAATCTTAAAAGATATTTAAATATCATACAATATAATTAGATCAAATTTGAGTTACTTATTTTCAGAAAAAAACAAATATTTGTGGGATTAACTTCAAATAGTAAATTATAAAGGATAATAATTATTGTATAATCTAATTTATTATTTCAAAATTTGATTTTAATTTTATATTAATTGATATCACTTGATTATCTAATTTTAAAAATAATCATAGTATTATCATACAATACGATAAGACTATATATCAAAAATACAGATCAAGTGCTTTCATTAAATTTAATTTTTTTTATTTATCATATTTGGCACTCTAGTGTATGTGCATTTTGTTGCTTAGCCAAATATATTCCTTTACAAAAAAGAATTAGAAAAATAAGACAATTAGAAATTGAGATACTTTAATTTTTTTTTGATTGGAGACTAAGAAAAAGTCTGAGATTCTAGTGAGAGAAAGTCTGAGATTCCGATGATCATTTTTTTTCAAATTTTCGCTTTCCCAGTAATTCACGGCGGCCCTGTTTGGCTAGATTGTCGCCGTCTCGCCGGAGGGGCGAGAGGACGGCAATGGAAGGAAGAAGATCAGTGCCTTCTGAGGCTTGGGCGAATATCAGAAGGGGTTTTAATGCTCCGGTTAGATCTTCTTCAGAGGTTTTCAAAGGAATCTAGGTTCCTGCTTCTGGTTTCAATAGCTTTCCAAAGCAAAAACTTTTTATTATAAGGGAAGGAGCTTTATTAAACAAATTTGTTAATTCAGTCCCTATGGGAAAAGGTAAAGAAGCGGTGGTTGTTGATGATTTTTTAAGTCCATGAAAATCTACTCCATCTGCATGCTGCAAAGTTAGTTCTATTATTCCTAATGAGGATGTCTCCTCATCTTTGAGGAAGACATGGATTAAATCTATTTCCCTGCCATCATCCCCAAATGCTTTTAATTCTGGGAAGAAGACGGAACAAGAAATTTTTAAGTTGAATGAGGACAAGGGGTTGGACGCCTTTCCCCCTCTGATCTCGATCAATACGGAAAACAAGAAGAAGTTTGTATATTCTCTCAACGTTCCTTTGGAAGGGCACAGTGAAACTGCTGCGACATGGAAGAAGAAACAAAACATCAGGGTGGATAATTTGGATATTGGTTTGTTTCTTTCGAATGACGGTAATTCGGTCAAGTTACACTCTGAAAATGAAATTAACAATACAAAAAGATTGAGAAATGCTTTGGTAGTCAAGGTTTTTGGAGAAAAGATTTTCTTCTTTTCCGTCTGTAATGATTTGAGAAGACAATGGAGCAAATTTGGCAATTTTCATATCACTGGTTTAGGCATTGGATGGGTTCTGTGTTCTTTTGAAAATCCTGAAGCCATGGAAGAAGTTTTATTAGGAGGACCATGGTTCGTTAAAGGCCATGTGGTGGGATTGGATAAATGGTCCACATCGTTCTCCCCTTCATCTTTGAGTGGTATTTCGGCACCAATTTGGGTAAGATTGCCTAATCTTCCCCTGCACAGTTGGGATGATATTAATATTTGCAGGATTGCATCAGTAATTGGTAAACCTTATTTACTGGATGGAAATTCCTTTCAATGGGGAAGGCGGGAATATGCTCGTATTTTTGTTCGTACTCCTTTATATGAGAAACTTCCCGTGGGAGTTTGGGAAGAAGGCTTATCGAGAAGATTCTATAAAAAATTTGAATATGGAGGCATTGAAAAACTGTGCTATGCTTGTGGAAAAATGGGACACATTGTTTCAGGCTGTCCAGAATTGGGAAGCAATCAGGTGAAGAACAACGCTAATGAAGTTTCTGAAGTCTTCAAGGAAGATTTGGAAGCTGATAAAGTGTCCAAAGCTACTGATGGGTATGGACCGTGGCTACAAGTTAATTTTAAGAGAAAAGTAAGAAGGGTGGAGGTTGTCCAGAAGATGAAACCGAAGTATAAAAAAGATTTTGTTCCTAAACAAATCAGCAAGGAGGTTAATAAGGATTCTGTAACAAAGGAGGGTGTTTCTGTCCCTTGTTTGGATAATGAGTTGAGCAGTGAAAAGCAGATTGATCACCCTGTTTTGATCCCGAGCAATGAAAAGTTGGCTGTCAACCAATCTGTTTTACCTCAGGTGACTTATCCTGAATAACCCTCTATCATTCCTAACAGATTTGCTGTGTTATCAGAATTGGAGATTGAATATGCTGATGCTTCAGAAGCTATTTGTGAGGAAGAAGGAGAAATTGTGGAAAAAGAAGATTTGTTGTCTGTCCAGGAGCCTATAAAAAGCAAGGTGAATATTAAGGAAGTGAAAGATAATGATTTATCTTCAGG
>NW_021319496.1:583656-718401 GCF_001605985.2 Dendrobium catenatum
CCCCCTCCACACTCCCTTGAGTCCCCCCTTCAGGATCTTCTCCCTCTCTCAAACTCCACCCTTTTCTCTCTCCCTTTCAAGCTCTCTCTTCAAGTTTCCCCCACAAGAACGAAGCTACAATAGCTGCGAAAGACACTTACCAAGTGTCATGTCATAGCTTAAATAGAAGATCTCAAAATGAGCTCATTAATGTAAGTTGTTGACATTATCGTCCAAAATGATATAAATATAATATTATATGATTAGTAAAAATTAAGCTCATCAGCCCGGGATGATTTGGGATTATCAGAAGAAAAATAGGTACATCATCCTGGCCGATCTCACGATCGTCCTGGACGATTAGTTTAAAATCAATTTCAATCATCCTGATTATCGCCCGGAATAAATTCTGGCCGTTGTAAATCATCCAGGAAATCATCCTGGCCGATCCTACAATCGTCCCGGACGATGTGATCGTATCAATCAACCATTAATGCTTTCCAAAGATACCAGATCAATTTTGGCATAATTGAGTTAGATCGTCCAGGACAATGTGTATATCGTCTTGGCCGATTTCCTAAAATAATGAATACGTAATCTGATCATGGCGGATGATTATTTTTGAATTGAGATTATCATCCTGGCTGATACAAGTATCATCTAGGCCGATTAGCTTATGACGGCTTCCGTAATGAGGATGCCCTAATTAGGGTTTCTGCTTTTGGACAGATCATCCAGGATGATATAAATATCATCCCGGACGATGTTACCAAAAATAGAAATCTTTAGGGAACAATAGAAAATCTTCTAAGCTACAAATCATCAGGAGCCACACCAAATACAATAGACTCCACAAAGGAAAAAGTGTACAAACTGACTTAGACCTAGTCTACCCAATCTTGAGTGGGTTCCAAATTGCAGTCTGATTGAGTGGACCTAAAATATTAGTAAATAAGGCAGTCGTAGATAAATAAGAGTGTTTGCTATCATCAAAATCATAAACCATAGATCCGCAACAAAATGATCATCGGCAGAAAATGATTGAACCTACGGCTAGGCCGAAACAGAAAGCTCAATGTGTTTATTGTCTCGTTCTCTCAAACGACATGACCAAAATTAACAAAATTTTAAACATAGTATCTATGTATGAAGAGCATCAATGGGGGACCTTTCTCGCAGTCTGAAATGCGATTATAACAAATTTATTTAAACCTATGTGTGATAACCTAGGGTTTAGGTTTTACCTCAATTTATTGGATGGTTTGGACCGTATAAGTGCTTGTTGCACTTGTAGACTGTCCATGATTGGAGGAGGTTGTAGAGGTGAGTTAGTTGGTGTTTGGGTTCACCGTGGAGGACTATCTTGAAGAGGGGGAAATCTGTGACAAGGGGGAAGATATATCCAAAGCCTTTAAGAAAGAGGTGGAGAATGTTTCAGTCAATACAAAATTCAAGCTGCAGAAAGAATTGAGGTCGTTGGGTAACGAAATTTGATGTTAAAGAACAGGAAAACTAAATTATTAAAGAAGAAAAGTGGTGGGATTATTCCCACACTTACCTCAAAATGACTTCTATTATTTTTTAGAATTGTCGAGGGGCTAGAAAAAAAGTGGCCTCATGATATTTAAAGTTGATTGTGAATGAGAATGACTCTTTTGTTTGTTGGCCTTGTAGAGACCAAGATTTCTTCTATTGATTCAATGGATGTCAAAATGTTTTGTAGGAAATAAGTGGGAATGCTTTCAAGTCCCCTTAGATGGGCTCTCTGGTGGTATTTTGGTTTGTTTGAGAGCTGATGTTGCCTCTTTTTCAATGGTTTTCTCTTCTTCTTTGGTGGTAGTAGGTGAATTAAGTATTAATAATAAGGATACTTGGTTAGTGGATACAGTTTATGGAAGCTTTGATGTTTATTATAGAAGAGATCTTTGGAGCTATTTGGAAAATTTAGTATAAAATTCTCTTCCTTCTATTATAGGAGGGGACTTCAACTGTGTTCTTTCTCAAAATGATACAAGAGGTGGTAAGATATTTGAGTTCTCGCAAGGTGCTCAAGATATGCAAGCTTTTATGAGCAATTGTGATTTACATGAAGTTAAGTTTGTTGTGCATGTATACACTTGGTGTAAAAATAAGATTGGATCAGCGAGAATTTTAGAGAGGTTGGATCATTTTCTTATTAACTCTAGTTCTTTAAAAAAACTAAAATTACCTGTGGTAAGGCATTTGGCGAGAGTATCTTCGGATCATTGTACCATCATGATGAAGATCTCTTCTGTTGAGTTTCGAAAAAATAAGATGTTGAGATGTGAAGATATTGTGTCTTCTTACCCTGCTTCCTATTCGGTTGTGGCTCATTCTTGGAGGAAGTCTGTTATTGGAAATGAGGCTGAAGCTTTGAATAAAACGTTTTCCAGAGCCTTGATGGTGTTGTTTTATTGGAGTAAAGCTAAACACAAACATTTAAATGAGTTAAAGAACAAACTCAAAGTAGAAATTCTTAAGCTACATGAGGAAGAAGCTTGTGGTAAGGGAATTTCTGATTCTAATATGGTTCTGTTGAAATCAAAGGTTGGAGAACTTAATTCGACACTTGGTCGATTATGTACGTGGGGGAAACAAAGATTGAAACTGTCTTGGATGGATGCAGGGGATACTAATTCCAAGTTTTTTCACTCTTACGCATCGGCCAGGAAAAGCAAGTTAAAGACAACAGTGGGTTGCTGTTTGAAGTTAAAGAATTGGTGGAATAGATTTTCCTACAACATTTTCATAAGAAATGGAAAAAAAATTTTAGCTTTTTAAATTCCTGGCCTGTTGTGGTCTTTTCTGATGCTAGCCGGTATAGTTTAAAGATTATTAAGAGAATTCTTTATGACTATTACAAGTGGACTGGATAGAAGATCAACTTGTTGAAGAGTTCGATCATGTTTGGCAATGTTGTGAGCAGGAGAAGAGGGTGTAAGTTGGCAAAGGAAATGGGCTTTAGGAAGGTAAATGAGATGGATTACCTTGGGGTGAATTAGTGTTGAGAAGAAAGGTATCTTCATATTTCCAAAGTCTTATGGCTAAAGCTGTTAATAAGATGAATATATGGGGAAATAAATTTATCTCTCAAGATGGAAAGCTTACTTTGCTCAATATTCATTTCTTACTTTAACCCTTTTTTTATGAGCTCATTCTCTAATTCCTATGAGAATTTTAAGTGACTTTGATAGAATGTGCAGAAATTATTTATGGCATAGTAACAATGGTAAATTTGTTCTACTTAATGTTGCTTAGAATGTAATGTGTTTGGCAAAATTGAAGGGTGGCTGGGGTTTATAATCAGTTGTTGATAAGATTGGACCTTTGAGAGCTAAGTTTTTCTTCGAACCTCATTTCGAATCCAAATTCTCTTCTTAACAAGTCTTTGATTGCTATATATGGGAATGATCCTTGGAATGTGGATAGGAGAGAATGTCATTATCCTACTTGGAAAATAATTTTACAAGGTGCTAAAGCTTTACATCCAGTGATTAGATGGAATATTGGAACTGGAAAAAAAATCAGAATGCTGAAGGATACTTGGATTCTAGATAGGAAGATTGAAAGATGGCCGACATATGTGGATGGCTCTATGTTGGAGGAAGAAAGGATTTCTAATTTTATTAAAGATGGTGTAAGAGATGTGGAAAAATTGAGAGGTAAATTTGGTGTTATGCTCGTAGAGCTTATTCTTGAAATTCCTATTAATAATGAATTACATGAAGATCGTGTAGAGCTGCTATACAGTTATTCCGATAAAACTATCTCTACTCTTGGTACAGAGAAGTTGTTTGTTTATGCAGAAGATGATGACTATCTGATTTGGTTGAAAAGGTTAAACTAAGGCCCTGAGTTGAGTTTTTCTGGTGGAGACTAAAGATTGTAGCTATTCCTTCCAAGACTTTTTTTATTCTACAGAAGATTGGCAAACTCTGAGAGTTGCCCGAGAGGCTGTCCAGGTATTGAAGATATTCATCAGGTGGCTGTTAACTGTGGGAAGTTGGTTCAGGTTTTTGTTGTCCTTGCTAAGTGGGGTTTTCTTTTTCCTGAGATAAATTATTTTGAGAGTTGTTTATTGTTTCTACAGTAGTGTTCTCGTCAGCATCCATTCTTGGGAAATTTGTATTCTTCAGTTGTTTTTTTATGTTGGAATAAGGCTGTTCATGGTGGATTGGAGGATTATGCTTCCTATCTAGCTGCTAATGCAATTAGCTTTACTTCTGCCTCTTTTAGTTTTGATCAAATATGGGAACATTGGGATACTAATCAGCTTATGAAGCTATCTCATAAATCTTGGTATCCCCCTCCTCTGGGATGGATCAAAGTTAACTTGGATGCCTCTTTATCAACCTCTAATATGGTAGGCACATGTGGCATTTTATGTGACAGCAAAGGGAGGTTCATAAGTGCTTTTGGGATCAGTATGGCTCATTGGGACTGCTCACATTTGGATATTCTTTTTGTTTCTTTTTTTGGGTAAATTTATACATAATTGGATGTATGATTGGAAAGGCATTATTATTGAGGGTGATAACTTGAATGTTATCAAATTCTTTTTGAATTCCATGAATAAGGTGGAAATTGAGATGGGGAACTTGAATCCGAAGGATTTCCTCTATCTTATAGAATTCAACCAAGTTATTTTTCAGCATGTGAAAAGAGACGGTAATAAAGCCGCTTATATGTGTGCTAAGATAGCTATTTATGGTAATTTTTTTGGGATTCTCTCATTTGTAATAATATTCCTCGTTGTTTTTTAGCTTTGTTAAAGGAGGAATTTAGTTATTTGTAGTTTGTTTCTGATAAATTGCTTTGCATCTTCTCAAAAAAAAAAAAAAAAGATTGTCCACGAATCCTTTCCTAGTTGAACTTAAGCTCCAATTCACCTTGGATCGAACAGTTGGAACATTAGAATGATTTGGCCTCGATCTCATCGGAAGATCGCCACCGGCAGGGGATTGATAGAGGATCTAGGTCGGGAAGGGTAGAAGGAGGCTAGGGGAGCTCACACACGAGAGGGTTCCAGCCTTCGAGGAATAGAATGTAAGAACCTCTCAAAGAAATCATAAGAGGTGTATTTAAAGGCTAGGTCTGGAAACCAATGACCAAGATTGAATCTAAAGCCTATTAGGAGGAAAAATAACTCAGATTGGTCGTGGTGTTTTTATTCAAAGTCTTTAGGGAGGAGTTAAATGCTTTAAAAGGTGTTTAATGGGCTTAAATGGCTCAAATTGACCCATTAAGACTTGGGTTGACCAAGTCAAGGGTTAACCTGGTCAACCTAGTCAATTGGGTCGAAGGGAGAGGGGGATTGAGCCATGGAAAGGTTTGAATTAATTTGAAATTAATTTGGGCTCTAAGGGGCCAAATGGGTCAACTTGGGTTGACTTGGTCAACCATGTTGACCCAGGGCATAGGTTTCGACTCAAGAGACTTGGCCTAATCCATGGGACTCAAGAAAGGTGATAGAACAAGCTTAGAAGACTTAAATTTGATTTGAAGTCAAGTAGAGGTGATTTGGGTTAATTTGGGTTAACCCTGGTTTACTTGGTCAACCAGGTTGACCCAGGACCTGGGTCAGGCTAAACAGACTTAGTTTGACCCAAGGAACTTAGTGGGAGAGGTTTTGGGGCCTAGTATGGTCGATTTAACCAGGTCAACTCCTTGGACATAGGGTTTGATAGAATCAAGGTCAACAAACGGATCCCCAATAGGAGCGATGAACAAGTAGCGAATCGCTCGTGTTGGCTTTGATTGGCTGTGCCAAAGGAAGTAGAGTGAAGATCATAAGTAAAAGAGTATCAAAAAGGTGGAAGAAAGTAGGAAGCTCTTTTCCTGGCCTTACCCCCATAGTAAAGGCAGAGCCTAGGAGAGCAAAGAGCAGTAGTTCGCAAGTGGAATGTCACCAGATGGTAAACAATTAGTGGGATCTTCTCCTATACTATACACTACAATAACGGTAGAGCCAAGAAAAGAACCTCAATAAATTATCACAACAAGGGTGAAAAAGTGAAGGAGTTCCCCCCTAGCCTTACCCTATAGCACGGGCAGGGCCAAGGGAAGAATAAAAGAACAAAGGTCACCATGAGGGTGAAAAGATAGAGAGTGTTTCTCTCCTTGCCTTACCCTGTAGTGAGGGCAGAGCCGAAGAGAGAATCTAAAGTGAAGTAGTAAAGTGGACTAACTACCTGCCTGACCATGTCAAAATGACAGAATAGAATGTGAAGGGGTCCCATCTCCTCTTGATCCTTTCAAAATAATGGAATTGGGTGACTCATTATTTGCCTGACCATATCGAAATAGCAAATAAAGGAGTCATGAAATTGGGTGCCTACCTAATCATAACAGGATACTCAGAGTATAGGGTGGTGAGGAATGCCTTCAAGGTGCTCTGTCAGGCTCTCTCGACCAGGTAAATAAAATCATCCACCTTCTTGACCATATCGAAATAGTAGGGTAGAAGGTGAAAAGATCCCATCTCCTCTTGATCCTTTTGTAACAATGGATTGGGGTGACTCAAAACTTTTGCCAGGACTCAGAAAAAGTAAAGAAGCCACAAAATGGAAGGCTGCCTAGTCTTTAATAAGACATCTAGAGTAAAGGGGTGGCGAGGAATGCCTCCCAGTGACTCTGTCGGGCTCTCTCAACCGGGTATGTAAAACCAATTATCTGCTTGACCATATTGAAACAACATAATAGAAGGTGAAAAGGATCCCATCTCCTCTTGATCCTTTCAAAACAGTGGATTGGGGTGACCCAGTACTTCTACTTGACCTCAGCAAAAGTAAATAGTTCACGAAATCAAAGGCCTGCCTAGTATTTAACAGGACATCCAGGGTAGATGGGTGGTGAGGAATGCCTCCGAGGAACTCTATCAGGCTCTCTCAACTAGGTAAGTAAAACCAACTATCTGCCTGACCATATCGAAATAGCAAGATAGAAGGTAAAAAGGATCTCATCTCCTCCTGGTCCTTTTGGAAGAGTTAATTAGGGTGACTCATTACTTCAGCCTAATCTCAGCAAAAAAGAAAATAAGTCATGAAATTGGAAGCCTTCCTAGTCTTTAACAGGACATCCAGAGTAGAGGGGTGGTGTGGAATGCCTCAAAGAGACTCTGTCCGGCTCTCTCAACCGGGTAAGTAAAACCAACCACCAGTTTGACAATATCGAGACAACAGGGTAGAAGATGAAAAGGATTCCATCTCCTCCTAATCCTTTCGGATTAGTGGATTGGGGTGAATCACTTCTTCTGCCTAACCTCAGCAAAAAGTAACTAAGCCACAAAATTGGAAGCCTACTTAGTCTTTAACAGGACATCCAGAGTAAAAAGAGGAGGTGAGGAATGCCTTCTAGGTGCTCTATCAGGCTATCTAAACTAGGTAAGATTTAACTTGTGCTCAACCAAATTTTCCTTGCAAATGAAGAAGGGCTCAATATTCACTTACTTCTATTGGAAGTAGTGGGTAAAGCGTCAGGCTCTGGTGTCTTCCTGATCACAATAGGACACTTAGAAAGTAAAAGGGTGGTGAGGAATGCCTTCTAGGGGCTCTATTAGGCTCTCTTAACCAAGTAAATAAAACCAACTACCTGTCTGTCAGTATCGGAACAACAGGGTAGAAGATGAAAGTCATCTCATCTTCTACCTATCATAGATCTATGTAGGTATGTGAGGGTAAAAAGAAAGATAAATGGAATAATTCTAAGGGTAGAGTTATCTAAAGAATTCCAAGCTAGCGTTTTGGTAACCACATGGTAGAGGACAAATCGTCATGGCCATGAGTATCCAAATGCCATTGAGATCTCTTAGGCAACCCTAACCCTGGACAAAAGAGGAGGAGAACATCAGCATAATGTCTCACAAGAAAGCTAGAAGAGATAGACTCTTAGTAGAGTGTGTAGAGGGACAATCTCATTCCAAGGGAGTAAAAAGAAGTGAAGTAGTGAGGGGGTACCTTTGCTATAAAAAATAGGAGTAAGCCTAGTAGAAATAATCATCAAAGAAGCTATAGTGGTAAACCCATACTAACTGATGGGGAAACAACATCAACACATCCAAAGGACCTCTCCGGCAGCTAGGAGCGGGTATCAATGAGAAAATAAGTGGTATAAGAAAAAGCAGAGTTGACTTTCTATTGAAAAACAAAGCTCAAGAAAAGGTGGTGGTGACACCTAAGGAATGATGCCCCATATCATCAAATTATAGGAAAAGAACTAGAGTAGAAAGGGAACACACTCACCACCAGGGACAATAACTCTGAGTAAGATCAAGCTCACAGTGGTAACACCCACACAAACTAGTAGGACCCTGTGGGAATTGAAAGTGACCTCAGTACATTCATAAGATTACTCTGGCGACTGAGCCTATTTTTTGAATGGTAGTATAGGTCACGAAAAGGAGCAGGAGAACTAATCTTCGGTTAGAAGATTAAAGTTCTAAATGTAGTGATGTCAATATCTTGGACAAGATATGCTACGTCACTACCAGGAAGACAAATCCAGGTAGAAAGGGGACACACTCACTACCTGAGTATAGTAATCTTGAATAGGATTGAATAAAGATCAAAGAGCCCCTGAGGTAACTCCCACACAAACTGGTAGGACATTATGGGGAGCAAAAGAAACACTACCACATTCATAGGACTACTTTAGCATCTAAGAGTAGGGTACAAATGGTGAAGTAGGTCGGTAAAAGAAACTAAGGAGCTAATCTTTTGTTAGAAAATCAAAGCCCCTGAGGATGTGATGTTAACATCTGAAACTAGATGTACTACATCACAACTAAGGAAATAACTCTAGGTAGTAAGGGGACATACTCAGTATCGAGGATAGAAATTATGAATAAGATTGAATAACATGAAAGGGTCATTGGGGTAACATCCAAACAAATTGATGGGACCTTATGGGGAGTAAAAGAAATAATACTACATTCATTGAACTACTCTAGCAGCTAAGAGTAGGGTATGAATGGTGAAGTAGGTCGGTAAAGAAGTTAAGGAGCCGATCTTCTGCTAGAAAATCATAGTCCCTGAGGATGTGATGTTAACATCTAAAACAAGATGTACTACATCACAACTAAAGAAATAACTCTAGGTAGTAAGGGTACACACTCACTACCGAGGATAGTATTCATGAGTTCAATCAATGATCATCAAAAAGGTCACAATGGTTAACACCTACCCTAACTGGGTAGAACCCTGTGAGGAGTAAAAGAAAAACTACCACATTTATAGGACTACTCTGGTAGCTCATAGAAATGTATGAATGGGAGAGTAGGTTTCCAAAAGAGGACAAAAGGGGATTGATCTTTCCTCAGAAAAATCTAAGCCCTTAAGGCAGTGATGTCGACACCTAGGACATAATGTACTACATCACTAACAAAGATAATTAAAATGTGAAAGATCATACCAAGATAGGTATGCATTCATCCTTGAGAAAAACACCAAGGTGCCTCAAAGGAGAGGATGGAAGAAGAACTTTTGGGAAGTTGTTCTCTTAAAGAGTATTACCGGGTTTTTCCTGCGACAAGGGCAACCGGTTTTGCTCTACTAAGAGCTCCCCTCTTTTTTTTAAAAAAAAAAATTATTTATTCTCAATCATAGATCTAGATTATCCCGTACTGTCAAAGATAACACATAGTAGATAGAACATTTACCAAATCTTTTAGTTACTCCTAGTATGAGGACATCTTCTAATGATTGGAATACAAAGAGAGGAAACCGTGAATGGCTTTGATAACCCAAGCCATGTTCTCCACATAAACAAAACTGTGGAAAGAGATTACACAGGATCTTGTAAGGAAGTGAATTATTGGTTTTGATAACCAAGACCACATTGAACTCAAGTTAATGAATTGGGGAGCACAATCATAGTAAAATTGATATAGAAATAAAATCTAAATTATGACAGAGGATCAATATTACCACTCTTAATTAACATAAGATTATATTGACCTAGTATTCTACCTCTAAAGGATCTAAACTAATGACTTTGGCATCCCTGATCACATTCAACTCATATGAATGGACTGGGGGCTACAACTATCAGAGCAGGACTGATAAGGAAGAAGAAATTCATATAGGAATAGTAGATCACTTACACTACACTTGACTAACATAGGTGGGTGTGGACCCAGTATAACATCTTGAAAATAGACTTGAATCATTGGTTTTGATATCTAATACTACACTTGGGGTGACAAGTGGAACTGGGGGGGGGGGGGGGGGGGGGGGGGGGGGGGGGGGCTAAGCCCTGCAAAGGGGAGAATAAACTAAAATTCAATGCGCCAACACCAATATGATTAGTGCACACAGACAGAAGTACAAACATCACTAAGGCGTATTAGCGTATAATTTTTAAGGATGACCTTTTATTGTTCGTAACAAACATGATGTGGTAGAGGACAAATCTTTTTTTCCATACAGACTGCCAATAAGTAAAAAGGATCCTTTCAGGGGGAACATATATAAAGGGATATCTACTAGTAGTAGGGAGGCTCCCTTGTGATGTACTAAACTCAGGCTTAGTACTTTTTAAATTATTGCCCTTTAATGACAAGCATAGGATGGACACCATTGGCATCAACAAGTAGGTAGGCACCACCTTCATAAACTTGCTCTACAGTCAAGGGGACTTCCCAAATAGGCTCAAACATTCAACTTTTGTGCCGACAAGAAATGATAGGTCTACATAAAATAAGAACTAAATCTCTTACCTACAAAGCACGGGGTCTAAAAAGGCGATCGTGAGACTGGGCTATTCGTGCCTGGTATAGCTTAAGGTTCTGATAAGCTTGTAAACGAAGCTCTTCTAAACCATCAAGCTCTTCCAACCTTAGTTGGGCATTATCTTCATCAGATAGATTATAACTAACTACTACATGTAGTAAGGGGAGCTCAACCTCAAGTGGGAGGGCTGGTTCAACCCCAAAGATAAAGCATATGGGGTGGACTAGATAGGAGTATGGTAGGTAGTCCTATAGGCCCATAATACCTCAGGTAACTCATCTTGCCATTCTCTTTTAATTGCAATAAGGATTTTCCTTATCAGTTGCATGAGAGTTTTATTAAATATCTCTGCCAAACATTGGCTTTGGGACAGTAAATTGAAGAGTATCGCCAATTAATGTTATGGTGGAGAGCAAATTTGATAATTTTGATGCTTTTAAAGGATGGGCTATTATCAGAAATAATACGGCGTGGAACACCAAAGCGATAAATAGTGTTATCACAAAAGAAACTCATCACATCTTCTGATTTAACTTCTTTTAGAGGGATAGCCTTTGCCCATTTAGAGACATAATCAATGGCGGCTAAAATAAACCTATGGCCCTTAGAAGAACGAGGGTCTATAGAATCCACTAAATCTATGCACTAGCCGTCAAATAGCCAAGATAATACAGTAGGGTGAAACAGATTAGGGGGTTTGTGAGTCACAGTGCCATGAACTTGGCACTGATGGCACCTTCTAGCGTGTTCTATACAATCACGGATCATAGTTAGCCAGTAGTAGTCAAGGCGTTTAATTCTTCCTTTCATTTTAAGTCTGGACTGATGGGAACCATAAAGCCCTTCATGTATCACGCCCATGACTTTGTGGGCCTCTTCTTTATTAAGGCAACGCAACCATATTTGGTCAAAAGAGCGTCGATACAAGGTATCATTTATGTAGGTGAATGATAGAGCTCTCTTTCTAATTTGATTAGTGAGAGATTTATCATCCGAAATCCTACCATGCATTAAGTATTCTATGAAGGGCACTCTCCAATTTGACTCCTCATCAACAACAAATACTGTGAGGGTCTGATCTCTAGAAAAAAATTATGTGGGGCATAGAACTTGATGATACTGGAAAATAATAGACACGAGATTTCCAGTAGGGTCAACTAATTCTTTTTCTAACTTGGCTAAGGCATCTGCTTTTCTATTTTTAGATCTAGGGATTTTGGACAAAGTTAATTATGGTATTAAGCACAAGAGCTCCATTACTTTATTATGATATAGGAAGAGCTTAAGCTTAAGCACCTTGTAGACACCAGCTACTTGATTTATTATTAGCTGGGAGTCTCCAAAGATTTTTTTCCCGCATAATATTCATCTGAACGGCCAACTCAAGCCCCAAAATCAGAGCTTCATACTCAGCTTCATTATTAGTATGAGGTTCTGATAAATTATAGGAGTACCATAGAGTATGTCCTTCAGGGGATACAAAAAATAGGCATAAACCTACCCTAATCGTAGGAGTTTCATATGGATTTAAGACTTTAACGAATGACACACCATCAAAGTAAAACTCCCAAGTCAGGGACTCCTATTCATCCACACTCATGATTTTTTCATCAAGTAGGTCATCGTTGAGTGTGGTATCAGCAGGGATCAGGTGATCGCCAGAAAGTCAGCTAGATTTTGTCCTTTTAACAACCCGCTGAGGGACAAAAGTAATGTCAAAAGTAATTTCATATACCATCATGCTAGATGACCTAGGAGGGTCGGACGAGTCATCAAGTACTGCAAGGGGTTGGCTAGAGAGATCAGATTGATCTTATGTGATAGCATATAATGCCTAAGCTTTTATACTATGAAGATCAAGGCTAAACATTGATTCTTCATCACTGAGTACTTAAGCTCTGCAGGTATTAACCATCTACTAAGGTAGTACAAGGCATTCTCCTTAACTTTCTCATTCTCTTGAGTTAAAATCTTTTGGCCTACCTGGGATAGGTGTAGCTAAAATATGGGGGTTCATCAGGTATCATTTTATACTCTTAACGGCCTCCTAATAATAATCATCCTAGTGGAATCAAGTATCCTTCTTCACTAGGGAAGAGAAGGGATGACACCTACCAAGAAGGTATGAGATAAATCTCTACAAGAAAGCAAGTTTACCATAAAATGATCTCAACTAGGTAAGAATTTTAGGGGGTTTCAAATCCAATATGGCTTTGATCATAGAAGGATCAATCTTAATGCCACAGTAACAGACTATAAACCCTAAAATTTTCCTGCACTAACTCCAAATGTATATTTTAAAGGATTCTTCTTCAAATCAAATTTATGTAGGCGTTCAAAAATGATTTGTAGATCTCAAAGGTGATCTTCGTGGGCCTTGCTTTCGACTACTAAATCATCCACATAGCACTCAACCTTCTCGTGTATCATCTCATTGAAGATAATAATTATAGAATGTTGATAGGTGTCCCCAATATTCTTGAGGCTGAAAGACATCACCTTGTAACAAAATACATCTATATGTGTACAGAATATAGTGAACTTCTCATCCTTGGGGTCCATCTTTATCTGATTATAACCAGATGAACCATCCATGAATGAGAAAATGTTATGGGATGATGCTATATCCACCATAAGCTTAGGGATAGGAAGAGAAAAATCATCCTTAGGACATGTCTTATTCAAATCATGAAAGTCAATACATAAACATATCTGTCTTCTCTTCTTCCGGATTGGAACAATATTGGAAAGCCAAGTAGGTACTTCTCTTCACGAATAAATCTATCTTCTTTAAGTTTCTTAGTTACAGCGATCACCTGTTATTCAATTTCTAACCTCATCCTGTGTGGTTCTTGTTTAATTGGGACTGCATCAGGATGGATATCTAACTTATAGACTGCCACTTCTGGGTTTAAATCAGGCATCTCAGTGTAGCTGCAGGCAAAACAGTCTCTAAATTCTATCAACAATTTGATGTATTATTGAGCTTATGAATCTGATAGTAGGGCACTATAAAAAATAGGCCTAGGATTTGACTCAGTGCCTAAATTAACCTCATATAATTTATCCTTGGTAGAAGTGACGCAATCTTCAAATTCTTGTGGAGCATCAAGGACTCTATCCTCGTAACTATCCGGGTCTTCTTCATCAGTAAGAGAAACAACTGGGTGTGATTGGAAAATAATATTAATTGAATTATTTGAATAACTCAACCACATATACCCACACCTTCTAGGCCTCGAGGGAAGTTAGTTTTCTAATCACAGAGTTGCTGTAGAGCTTATTCATTAGGCCAAGTAGAACGAATTAGACCCTACTTGACAAAACTCTTTACAGCAGGGAAAATGTAATGATGGGCACTCTTAACCTTTATATCCATAGCAGTCTCCTCCGGATCCTAGCTCTTAGGATCCAGTGGTGCACCTATACTACAAGGTAAAGAGGTACACTCCTTAGACCGTGCTAGCCCAAATGTCTCATACAGGTGAAGTATAGAGTGTTCACTAGTCCATAATTGACTATCATCACTAGTAGAGGGAGTGTTAGAAGATCTTTGATAGAAATCCTTAACTTCTATTCCGCATATTTGATGGGGTGAAGGTTGTCCACTAGTAGTATGACGTAGGAAGTCCTCTTCCTCGTCTGAACTACTGTCCAAAACTAATCCACTCTCGGGTATCAGATGACTACAAAAGGTAGGAGTCATAACTAGTAAAATCTAGAGGTGATGAAGGGATTGAAAGATGAAGGACATCGATCCTTTTATCATCTGAAGCATCAAACTCGAAAGTTAAAGAAGAAGTGTAAAAGTGACGGGGAGGAGGTATTTGAGTGTCGTAGTTCTGCGGCTCGTGGGTTGGACCTCTACCTCTACATTTACCTTATCTTCCCCTACATCTACTAGGGGGAGCATCATGCCTCACTGCAAACTGAAAAGGAGCTCTATCAGGATGCATAGTGAAAACACCTACCTTAATACTAACTTGTGATGGACCCTATACTAGCGATTATATATGACCCTATGCATGTGATTGTGTAGGATCCTATAAAACACTAGCGGGTGTCATTGGTGACTAGGTAAGTGGAGGTTTACGAGTCTTCCAAGGTACTTAGTACTCGACATCATCGTAAATAGAGACCTCATTCACGAAAAAGGGCTGAGTATCTCTAGGAATGGTATACTCGATATCATTCCTCATAAACTTTATACATTGGTGCAAGGTGGAGGATGTTGCAAATATGAGTTTATGGATTAGACTTTTGATGATATCAAACATTTATTATTTTCTATGACTTCCTTGGCGACTAACTTTTTTCAGTCCACAAGATCGAGTACAACTTAATCCAGCTCAAGATTGCATAAATTAAGTCTTAGTTAGTTTATAATTTTTTCCATTATTAAGTCTATTAGAAATAAAGTGGTTCCTGATCCTATGTAAACTTGCACACACACACTTGGGGGAATTTTTGATTGGATTCTTAGAGTTTATTATTTTTGGTAACATCGTTCGGGACGATTCATAAATCGTCCTAAACAATCGGTTCAAAAATAGAAACCTTGATTAGGGCATCCCAAGTTAAGGCAACCATCATTATGTCAATCATCCTGGATGATATTTGTATCGTACATGATGATAGGCTCAAATCAGAAAGAATCAGCCTCTAGATCTATTTTGACAAATCTTTATTTGTGGACATCGTCTAGGACGATATCCCATCATCCTTTATGATGAGGCACAATTATGCCTAAATTAATCTATTAATTAAGGAAAGTAATAAAGGATTCATTTCATTTGACCTGAGAGAGCCAAGAGGAGAGGGGGAGAGAGGGAGAGAGAGAGAGAGAAAGGATCTTGTGAGGGAGAGTTTATGAGAGGATTTACGAAGGTTGCTCCAAGCAAGGATCCGTCGTCATTCTTCTCCAGTCATCATCCTTGCTTTCTTGGGGGTTTTAGAGGGGTAAAGTTCAACATCTAATCAAGGTTCTCTCCCTCCTTTAGGAGGAAACAAAAGTAGTTGGGTTCTCTGCCTCGCCGGGGTTGGCAAAAAGGAGTTTTTTTTAGGGCTTCCCTACCTTGCTGTGGGAGCAAAAGGAGAGTCACAGTGTTTTAGTGCAATACTCCGAGGGTGCCTACGGGGAGTGGATGTAGGTCGAGCTGACCGAACCACTATAAATTTCTGTATCATTTTTACTACTGCTTTCCTCTTTTATTTCTTCCACACTTTAGTTTTTCATTGTGGTGATTTTGGTTTGTGATTGTGTTTTGATTTAAAGAATTTTTAAAATGCTAACTCACCCCCCCCCCCTCTTGGTTAGACTTGGGCTAGTTCATGAGGGTTTAACATCCCTAATAAACTTTCAAGTGGTATCAGAGTGGGATTCATAAAAACTAAGTTTGAAATCTTTTTGAATTTTGATCCATGGCTAACAAAGGTAATCATAATACTGCAGAAGGGTATTCTATTACCCAACCACCTATGTTTGATAATATCCCTTTAATTTTTAGAAAACTCGCATATCTACGTTTTTACAATAGATTGATTATCACATGTGGATGCTTGTTAAGGAAGGTTATACACAACCTTCTCATGAACTTAATGGAATTAAAATTGAAGTTCCTTTTACTGAATGGACTTTTAATGAATGGGATATTGCACAACTAAATGAAAATTGTTTGAACTATTTTTTCTGTGCTTTAAAATCGGAAAATTGCATACGTGTTTCAACTTGCACTACTAGTAAAGAGATTTGGGAAAAATTGTGTATTACCTATGAAGGAACTAATGAAGTTAAGTAATCTCGATTGAATATTCTCTTGCATGATTACGAACTTTTTCATATGAAATATTCTGAATTGATTTCTGAAATATAGATAAGGTTTACACAAATTATAACTTCTTTGCATGCCTTAGGAAGAGAACTCACTAACTATGAAAAGATGAATAAGATTTTGTGATGCATAACTTCCTCTTTTGATGCTAAAATCACTATAATTATGAAATCAAAAGATTTGAATTCTTTTTCGATTGATAACTTACTTGGCTCACTCATTGCTTACGAGCAAGGGTTAAGTGAAAGAAATCTTGATGCAGGTGAGAAAAGGAAGGAGAAAATTGTGGCATTGAGGGCCAATGACACAGACTCTGATTCTTCTGGGTTTGAAAGTGATGATGTTACCTTAATCAAAAGGCAATTCAATAGCTTTCTAAGGAAAAAGCGAAAGAACAATAAAAAATGGTACAAAGGTAAGGGAAACTAAAATTTTAAGAATTCTAATGATATGATTTGTTTTGAATGCAAGAAGCCAGAACATGTTAAACCTTTATTGCCCTACACTTAAGTCTCACCCAAGCAAGAAAAAGGGTGAGGAGAAACCCAAGTTCAGGAAGGACAAGGAGAGATTCTAAAGGCATTCTAGATGGATTCTACATCATACTCCTCTGAGACTGAACCTAAAGAGGAGACAATGAATTTGTGCTTAATGGCAGACGATGATCTTGGTCAAAGTGACCAAGAAGAGGTACGTGAACTAACTTATAAGCAATTACCTTGAAGTTTCAAAATAAATTCATGCATCATATAGGACACTTAAGTAAACATATGTTAACTTAAAATTTGATTTTTTAAAATTACAAAAAGAACAGGAAATTCTACTTAAAGATCATTCTAGAATTGATAATAATCACATATTTTTACATGATGAGTTTGATGCATTAAATAAAAAGCATGCTGAATTATCTGATACACATGATTCCTTAAAATTTTCTCAAGCTGAATTAAAAAAAGAGTTTAAAAATTTAGAAAATTTCAAAGCTTTTGAAAATAAAAAAATCTTCATTTCATGCATTACATATAAAACAACATCACCATAGATTAGTACATCATTTTCCTGGAGTTAGATGTTTTTCAAGTGGCATGTTAGGACACATAGCACACACTTGCACCATTCACCATAGTACACATTGGGTTTGGAGACCCAAATTGCATGATTCACAGCATAAAATATATGCATTACATTCTACTTTCCATAAGAAGGGACCCAAACCTATTTGGGTTCCTAAATCTAACATTTGATGATTTTGTAGGCAAGCTCTTACAAAAGCCCTTGTGAGAGCATGTGGTACCTGGACAGCGTATGCTCTTGATATATGACTGGCGATGCCAATCAATTCATTTTGCTGGAGACCAGGATAGGAGGCGAGGTTAATCTTGGAGATAACACCACCAATAAGGTGGTAGGCGCAGGTATAATTAGAAATTCCAAGAACCTTTTGATTGAAAATGTTTTGCTTGTAGATGGACTGAAACACAACTTGCTCAGCATCAGTCAGCTTTGTGATAAAGGCTTCATCATAAAATTCATGGAAAATTCATGCATTATCAGCTTAAACAATAACACTGTTTTACAGGGAAAGCGGATCAATAATATTTACATGCCTAATTTAAATAACATTTAATGTGTTGCATCATTTTGCTTAAAAACTGATGTTGATGATTCATGGTTGTGGCACAGGAGATTATGTCATGCCAGTATGAAAAATGTTAGGAAAGTGTCCCAGAAAGACCTAGTTAGAGGTGTCCCTAAGCTTAAGTTTCAAAAGACCACCTTTGTGATGCCTACCAACTGGGAAAGCAAGTCCACTCCACTTTTCGCTCCATTAAGGATATTAGCACCTCTGACCTTTAGAAGTCCTTCACATGGACTTGTCTGGATCCATTAGCACTGCTAGCTTAGGAGGGAAGGTCTATGGTTTTGTGAATGTTGATGATTACTTGAGGTTCACTTAGATTAGATATTTGTCACTCAAGAATGATTCTTTTGATGAGTTTAGAGCCTTCTTCACTTGGATTCAGAAAAAGCTAGGTTGTGAGATCTTGACCATCCATAGTGCCCATGGGGGAGAGATTGAAAAAGTGAGATTTGGAGACTTTTGTGAGGATAAGGGGATTATCCACAACTTCTTAGTTCTTAAGACCGCTTAGTAGAATGGGGTAGCTGAAAGAAAGAATCGGACCTTAGTAGAAACCGTTATAGCAATGTTTGCTGAGTATTCACTTCCAAAATACTTCTGGGTTGAAGCAGTTAACATAACTTTTATGTGTTGAATAGGGTGAATGTTAGAGCCAAATTAGATAAGACACCTTATGAGATCCTTAAGGGTAGGAAACCCAGTATTTCCCACCTTCATGTCTTTTGTTGTAAGGTTTTCATTCACAATAATGGGAAGTCTCACATAGGAAAATTTGACCCAAAATCTTATGAAGGAGTGTTCTTAGGATATTATAGAGTTGGGAAGTCTTTTAGGGTGTTTAATAAAATGACTTTGGTGGTGGAGGAAACTACTCATATAGTGTTTGATGAAATAGATCCTAGGAAGCCTAGAGTTGAGGATGACGATGAAGTTGGAGAGATTACCACTGGAGTAGAAAATTTAGAGAAGAGGGTAGAGTACCAAATAACAGAAGTGAAAGTGCTCAAATGACACTAAAAAGTGCTCTGATACCACTTGAAAGTTTGTTAGGGATGTTAAGCCCTTATGAACTGGCCCAAGGCTAACAAAAAGAGAGGTGAATTGGATAACTTTAAAACCAAAGATAAAACTCAAACCAAAATCACCAAAAAAATCAAAGTGCGAAAATTAAAATGTGGAAGTAATAAAGAAAGAACACACTGGATTTATAGTGGTTCGGTCAAACCTTGACCTACGTCCACTCCTTGGAGGCACCCTCCAAGTATTGAACTGAACTAAGTGTCTCTCCTTTAGCCCCCACAGCTAGGTGGTGAAGCCCTTACAAAATCACTTCCTCCTTCCCCGGTGCGGCGGAGTCGCCGGGTCCTTTGACACCAAAGAGATCTTCTTCTTTGGTGAACTTCCCTCGAGACAAGCCTTGAATTCGACGGTATTAAGGTTTAAGCCTGCCGGAGCAACCGTGTGAAATCCCCCTCCACACTCCCTTGAGTCCCCTCTCACAGGATCTCCTCCCTCTCTCAGACTTCACCCATTCCTCACTCCCTTTCAAGCTTTCTCTTCAAGTTTCCCCCACAAGATTGAAGCTATAATGGCTGCCAAAGACACTTACTTACCAAGTGTCTTGTCATAGCTTAAATAGAAGATCTCAAAACAAGCTCATTAATGCAAGTTGCCGACAATATCGTCCAGGATGATATAAATATCATCTTATACGATTAGTACAAATTAAGCTCATCAGCCTGGGATAATTTGAGACGATTAGGAGAAAATTGGTTACATCGTCTTGGCCAATCTCATGATCGTCCCAGACGATTAGTTTAAAACTGATTTCAATCCTCCTGATCATCGCCCAGAATAGATGCTAGCCGATGTAAATGGTTCAGGACATCATCCCGGCCAATCCTACGATCATTTCGAATGATGTGATCGTATCAATTAGCCAATAATGCTTTACAAAGATACCAGATCAATTTAGGCATAATTGAGTTAGATCATCCTGGACGATGTGTATATCGTCCTGGCCGATTTCCTAAAATAATGAATACCAAATCTGATCTTGGCGGCTGATTCTTTCTGAATTGAGCTTATCGTCCTGGCCAATACAACTATCGTCCAGGCCGATCAGCTTATGACGACTACCTTAATGAGTTTGCCCTAATTAGGGTTTCTGCTTTTGAACATATCATCCAGGCCGATATAAATATCGTCCCGGACGATGTTACCAAAAATAGTAAACTCTAGGGAACAATAAAAAAATCTTCCAAGTTACAAAGTATCAAGAGCCACACCAAATACAATAGACTCAAGAAAGGAAAAAGTGTACAAACTAACTCAAACCTAGTCTACCAAATCTTGAGTTGATTCCAAATTATAGTTTGATCGTGTGAATCTGAAATGTTAGTAGTTAAGGTAGTAGTAGAGAAAACGAATGTTTGCTATCATCAAAATCATAAGCCATAGATCCGTAACATGAAGGAGTAGGAGGGGTTACCCAAGGAGTAGAAAATATAGATATGGAGAAAAGGGTTGAACCTTGACACAATTTTCCTAGAGATTGGAGATACTCTTTGAGTCACCCTAATGATCAGATCTTAGGAGACCCTTATGATGGAGTTAGGAATAGACATGGACTTAGGAAGGAAGTGAATAACTTTTCCTTTATCTCAATGACTGAACCCACCAACATCAACCAAGCCCTTTCTGATAAGTTTTGGATCTTAACCATGCAGGAGGAGTTGAACCAATTTGTTAGGAATGATGTTTGGGAGCTTGTAGAAAGACCTATGGGACAAACTGTAGTTGGAACCAAGTGGGTCTCTAAGAATAAGGTGAATGATTCTGATGTGGTGGTTAGGAATAAAGAAAGATTGGTGGCTAAGGGGTACAACCAAATAGAAGGGATAGATTTTGAGGATACCTTTGTCCCTGTAGCTAGATTGGAAGCCATTAGAGTGATACTCGCCTTTGCCTGTTATAAGGGATTTAAGCTTTTCCAAATGGAAGTTAAGAGTGCCTTTTTAAATGGGGTAATAAAAGAGGACGTGTTTGCAAACCAACCCCTAGGTTTTGAGAGTTTCCAATTTCCAACTCATGTTTTCAAATTAAAAAAGGGCTTATATCACTACAGGAAAACACAGAGGTATATAAACGTTGGTAAATATTTAGCGACACGAGCTCACCGGTGGAGGCAAATCCGACGGAAACGCGTCGGAAACTAAGGATTTCCGTCATATTTTACATGTTACCAGCGAATACAGTTCACCGGTAACAGCGTGTTTTCCTATAATTTATGGATTAAAGTAGGCACCGAGAGCTAGGTATGAGAGGCTTAGCAAATTTTGACTAGAGAGGGAGTTTGTTAAGGGGAGCATAGACACCACACTTTTTTTGAGAAAAGTTTGAGATAATTTACTTATTGTTCAAATCTATGTCGATGATATACTTTTTGGATCTTCTGATAAGAGGCTATGTGATGATTTTTCTAAAATAATGAGTTGAGTGTTTGAGAATAGTATGATGGGAGAGTTGTCCTACTTTTTGGGGTTTAGCATAAGACAAATGGATGATTGAACCTTTTTTGAATCAATCAAAGTACATAAAGGACATCTTGAAGAAGTATGAAATGTATAAAGCCAAGACAATTAATACTCCCATGGCCTCCAGTGTTAAGTTGGATAAGGACCCTAATGGAAAGTCTGTTGATCAAAAGAAGTATAGAGGGATGATTGGATCTTTAATTTACCTGATTGCTAGTTGATCTAATATCATGTTTAGTATTTATCTTTGTACTAAATTTTAAGTTGATCCTAAGGAATCCCACTTGACTACAGTTAAGAGAACTCTCAGATACATTTTAGGTACCCAAAACTTAGGAATTTGGTACCCTAGGCACAACACTACTTTTGAGATTATTGGATATTCTTATTCTAATTTTGCAGGATATAAGATGGATAGAAAAAGCACTTCTGGAACTTGCCAATTCATACGACAGTCTTTAGTCTCCTTGTCTAGTAGAAAGTAAAACTCTGTTGCACTTTCCACTGCTAAAGCTGAGTACATTGCTTTATGAAGTTGTGTGGCCCAAGTCCTTTGGTTGAAATAGCAGGTATTGGATTTAGGATTACCTATAGGCACGATCTCAAATCTTTGAGACAATACTAGTGTCATCTGCATCTCTAAGAATACTATCCAACATTTATAGACTAAGAACATTGACATAAGGCATCACTTTATTAGAGATCATGTGACCAAGGGAGACATTGAGTTACACCATGTGGCGCCTGAGAATCAATTGGCTGGCATTTTTACTAAACCACCTGTCTTCGACACTTTCATCACTTTAAGGACCAGATTGGGTGTGATTGACATTAATGCATGAACATGATTTCTATTAATTTTTTTATCTATTATCTGCTGATTATTTTGCTTTATTTTTTGTAGGTCTTCGTTGTTTATTTTTTCTTTGTCGTTGTTTTTTATATGCTTTAATTTGTTTTTCTAATTATCATTGAATTGATATCTTATTCATTGTTCTTACTTTTAAAAATTTGTAGTCAATGTCATACATCTCTTAATCTGCTAAAGGGTAAAAACACTGTTGATTTTGTCTCTTTCTCTAACCTTTTTTAGTGGTGTAATTTTCTTTTCTAAATAAAAGTCTATCTCAATTTAACAACTAGATTTTGCAATTGAGATCTTTTTTACCTTGCTACAATAATCTAGCTTATATTTATAATAATCAAAGTTTTTATGTTACTTTAAGATTTCTCATCCATTCAATGCATTTCTCATATGATTTTTGTTTCTGTTTTGTGACTTGTTCTTCCCTATATTAGAGAGTGAGTTTTTTCTTCTCTAATATCTACAAGATATACTCACAACTAAGAATATTTAGAGATTTTTGAAGAGAATCTAGTTTGCAAAAAATAAAAAAAAAGTGGCCAATGATGCGAAATGAAGCCTAAATTAAAAAAAATATATACACAGTGTATCAAAAATCAAAAGATGTGCATTAAGCGCCATGAAAGTATATACACAAAGTGTATCAAAAATCAAAAGATGCCCAAAGAGTGCCATTCAATGGACAAGAGGCATAAAATGAGACCATCAAAGGAAAGCTCTCTTCTCTTTTCCAACTCTTAAAACTTAGAAGAATTCATGTATCACATGAGATTTTCAAAAACTTGATTTCGAATTTCGCGATTGTGACAAACTATTTTGATATATTATTCTATAAGATATTTTTCTAAAATCAAGTCTTGAACGAATCTCTTTTTCTTATCAAATTGATTTTTTTGGGTTAGGTCTTTTGATTTCAAAAGATGGTTTATGCCCTAAAACAAGTTCGAGCTTAGGGTTAACATAATCGGATATTTTACCATTTTTTGGATTTTTGATGTTGTTAACTCATTAACTTACAAATCTTTAAAATCAATCACATAGAGGCTATGCCATATTCATGCCTTGATAAAAAAAAACCTTTGCTTTTTTCTAGTTTTATGTCTTTTTTATATTTTATTTTTATTGTTTTCAGTTGATTTTAATATTTTTGGGCCTTCTCTGATTATCTCCATCCATCCTCTATTTTCCAATTTTTGTCACATCTTCCCGGATGATATTCATATCATCCTAGACGATAGATTAAATTCTCTTTAAAATAAACCTCTATTGAATGTTCTGGCCTATTCTGACCTTTAACATCCTGGATGATGCATTATCATCCTAGATGATAAGATCATCTTCTACGACAATCATCTTGATCATCCTGGACTATATTATTTCATCCTGGATGATGTGTTTATTGTGAAGCGTCCCGTCTGATAAACATGTTTGCCCTGGACGATACACGTGTTAGTACGCTTAAAATCTTTAAATTCGCCCGGGACAATCCATTTTTGGACAATCGGCCCAAATGATCCATTAGTTATCCTAGAAGATACACGTGGAACGTGATTTAAATATTTTAAATTCGGCCAATAAGAACCTTTTTTGAGTATCGTCCTGGGCAATCTACCTAATCGGCCCGGACAATATGCTTTTTCAATGGTCGTCCGTCTTGACTCCTCGGGAAGATCGCCTATTTCCAATCATCCCAGATAATATCCGATTATTTCGGACAATTGGATCACCTTTTTGACCAATCGTTTGGTTACAATAATTGTATCAGATTATCCTGGACGATCCTGTGATCGTCCGGGACGATCCGAGTGATCCTTAAAATATAGTCCAGATTCAGCCATTTTTCTTCAATCCAACTTCCTCAAAACTTCTTGTGCCTCTCTTCTAATGCTATATTCTCTGATTATGGAAGAAGGGAAATGCTCTCATCACTTGTTTGGAAGTTTCTCGAGGGACACTTTGGACCCTCAATTTCTAGGGGCGAACGGTCTGGTTGCCTACTAATGTTACAAAACAGCCAGCATTATTATTTCCTGGTCGATCAAACCAAACCACCTTTCATATCTGATACTTGACTTATTCTCTCAAACCTCTTTGTGTTTCATTCTTACTGTTGCAATCCCCTTTAATTCTAGACTTCTCTTGAGTTCTTTGCCTGCCTCCAAATTAATTCTACTTTACTACTCTTACATCATATGTGAATCGACATCCTGTCGAGATCACATACCAAGATTGCGCTTAAATGTTATAACTTTTCACCATAGTGGATAAACTCCATACCCTGTGTTCTGATTCTATTTTTGACAGGGCTTTGGCCATTCACTTTCTCCATAATTCTAATGCCCACTTTCATATTGGAAAGACTAGCTCTTTACTTAAAGATGTTAGGACGATCAAGCACGTCCTTCGGACCTCTGTTATTCCCAAAGCTAGTTATCAAATCCATATTACTCCACTTCTTTCTCACTACCTTTTACATTATGGCCCATCTAGAATTTAATTCAACCGACCTGATCTTTCACTACATCGAGTACTTGATTACAATTTGAGATCCAGGTCATAAGAGGAAGCTAAATCTTGACCTAGGAAATATCATTGCATATGTTCTAGAATATAAATATAACCTCCAATATCCTTCTCCTCCCAACTATCATCCCGCCTTCTACTCAAATAATTCCATAAACATCCTTCACAGTACTCATCTCCATCGTGGGGACGGGGAAGCTGAGGGGGCTAAGGAGGAGGCTCCTGCTCCTTTTCCTGCACCTGTCCCGCTCTGCCAGCACTCTCAGCTGGATCAGTTGGTGGAGCAATTTGATTAATGGGAGACCCATTTTGAGACCTACGTTGTTGTGCAGGAGTAGCAAAATACTGAGGACATCATCCGCATGCAGCACCAGCGCGACCAGGACATGACCTGGTTTGGATCACAGTTCACCATCCTATCTAGCTACTTTCAACAGCCACCACCACAACCACCTCCTTCAGATGATGAAGGGTTGTCGTTCTACTAGTTCTTTTTATGTTGTTTACACGTTGTAGTTTGTTTCTATTTTTGGTGTTTAGTTTCTACTTAGTTCTCTTTCCTCCTTTTTTTGATGTCAAAAGGGGGAGTAGTCTGCTTTAGTCTACTATATTGTTGGTTCTATAGTTTAATTCTATAATTGGATAGTTAAAACTATGTTTTGTTTTTTCTCACTGTTACTTGAACATCTTAGAATATTTTTTGGTTTGCCATCATCAAAAAGGGGGAGATTGTTGTAAATCTGACTTTATGGACTAGAATTTTGATGGTAGCAAACATTCATGATTTTCTGCAACTGCCTTGCTTACTAACTTTCCAGGTCCACAAGATCAAGTACAACTCATGCCAGCTCAAGATTGGGTAGATTAAGTCTGAGTTAGTTCATAATTTTTTCCTTTCTTAAGTCCATTGTAAATAAAGTAGTTTCTAATGCTAAGTAACCTTGTATATACACACTTAGGGGAATTTCTGACCGTATTCTTAGAGTTTGCTATTTTTGGTAACATTGTCCGGGACGATCCATAAATCATCGTGGACGATCGATTAGAAAATAGAAACTGTAATTATGGCATCCCAAGTTAAGGGAGTCGTCATTATGTTAATCATCTTGAACTTTAATTGTATCGTACAGGATGATAGGCTCAAAAAACAAAAGATTTAGCCACAAGATCTATTTAGGAAAATCTTTATTTTTGTACATCATCCAAGATTATATCCTATCGTTCTGGATAATGCAGCAATATTATGATTAAATCAATCTAGTAATTAAGGAAAGTAATCAAGGGTTGATTACATGATCACATCGACCGGGCTGATCCCAGGATCGACAGGATGATGTCATGGACGATTAACATCGGCCATATTCTATTCAGAGCAATGTTCAGGATAATTTTCCTTGGATTTAAACTGATCATCCAGGATGATATACTATCGTCCTGAATGATATGACCAAAAATACATTAATCATTCCTAACCGACCGGGCTGATTGAGCAAATTTATGCTAATCGGCCATGACGATATCCATATCATCCTGGACGATAAGGTCAGATTGTATTAGATAAGAGCTATTCTGAAGCTCTTCTATTTAAGAGTTCTTGTTCAACCCTTTGGAGTATCTTTTGCTGCTGCTTTGACCTGAGAGAGCCAAGAGAAGAGGGGGAGAGAGGGAGAGAGAGAGAGGATCATGTGAGGGGATTCACAAAAGTTACTCCAAGTAAGGATCCGTCGCTGTCTTCTCCAGTCCTCATCCTTGCTTTCTTGGGGTTTCTAAAGATTTAAAGTTCAGCATCTGATAAAGGTTCTCTGCCTGCTTCAAGAGGAAGAAAAAGGAGTTGAGTTCTCTGCCTCATCGGGGTTGGCATAAAGGAGTTATTGTGAGGGCTTCTCTGCCTTGCTGTGGGAGCAAAAGAAGATTCACTGTGTTTAAGTGCAATACCCGTAGGGCGCCTCTGGGAGTAGACATAGGTCGAGTTGACCGAACCACTATATATTTTTGTGTCATTTTTGTTAAGAATGTTACTATTTTTATGTTTTACATTCTTGAAACTTGTATTATTTTGATGATTACAAATATTATAATTTTATGTATAGATATCTCCTAACACTTTTTGGAAGATTTGTTTTTGCACTAGTGTGTACTAACATTTCAAGAAAATTAACTCCAAACAATGAAGACTTCAAATCAAATTTAGCATCAAGCTTTAAAAATGTTTTTGAATTGAGAGGGAGTGATTGTAATTGAGTGAATATTCACAACACACACATATGAGGGAATAACTTTTTCGAACTGATCATATGGGGCGATCATGTTAATTAACCCTCGGAAGAGCAATGGATCGAACAGGCGGTGAGAAAATTTTTCTATGTCCTAATCGTCCAGGATGAATTTAATATTCATCACGAGACGAATGGCTTTGGATTCTCAGGACGAACCGAACTGACTTACCTCAGTTGGTTACATCCTGCAGGTATTTGGAAACTGACCTATGGAATAACCGTTTTATACCGAACGAACTTAGTTTGTACGAGATGATGATCGTGTACGAACATAATTCGTACCAATATACTTTAGGATCATTTTTGACACTCTAAGTAAAATTGTCCAGGACGATCCACAATCGTACAGGACGATCCAATGCGTATAGAATTGAAAATTTATAGTTTTTGGGCAGTTTTTCTTGTCTTTCCTATATATAGTCCAAATTAGACTGCCACCAAATCTTTTTGGTCATTGATCTTTGTGCCTATTAAAAGAAGACTCAAGGAGAGAGTGAGAGAGAGTATTCAAATAAGGATTTCTACCACTGGAGCGTGAAGGCTTTACTTGGTGTTCAAAGGTAAGATTTCCTACTTGTGATTTGAGATTACTTCACTCTTTTCTTTCTTCTTTCTAGATTTTTTGTGAGGAGATTTGTCAAGGAGATCGGGTTCTCTGCCCACACAAGAAGAGTGTGAAAGGACAAAGGATTCTCTGCCCACACTAGTAGAGTGTGAAAGGATAAAGGGTTCTTTGCCCACACTAGAAGAGTGTGAAAGGACGAAGGGTTCTCTACCAACACTGGGGATAGTGTGAAAGGAAGAAGGGTTCTTTGCCAACACTGGGGATAATGTAAAAGGACGACGGTTCTACGCCGCACCGGGTAGTGGTGGAAAGAGTGTTTGTAATGGCTTCTCCTCCTTGCTGTGGGTACATAAGGAGAGACACTATTGGTTTTAGTGCAATACTCAGAGGGTGCCTCTGGAGAGTGGATGTAGGTCTGGTTTAGACCGAACCACTATAAATCTTGTGTTGTTTATTTTTTTTACTATTTTTATTTTCCGCATTTTTCTATTTTTTTTTCAAAAAAAAGAGGTTGTGGTTAAAATTTTTTTTATAAAAATTCACTAAAGTTATTTTTGGTTCAACTCATTTAAAAGAGGGAATTTTTTTTTTTACCAATTCACCCCCCTCTTGGTAGCTGTGGGACATTAACTTAGGTTTAACAACCTATTCACTAGCCTCAACAAGTGGTATCAGAGCTCTATTTCAAAATCATAAGTTTAAACTACTTTTTGATTAATGTAGATGGCTACCTTTGGAAACCGAAACACACCTGAGGGTTACTCTATTACTAGACCTCCACTGTTTGATCATATTCCTTCTGATTTTGGGAAAACACATATATCTACTTTCTTACAATTACTTGATTATCGTATGTGGATCTTAGTCCAGGAAGGTTATATAAAACCAACTAGATTAGTTGATGGAGTTAGGGTTGAAACACCTTTTGCAGACTGGACTGTAGAAGAACATGACTTAGCACAACTAAATGCTAAATGTTTAAATAGTTTCTTTTGTGCTTTAAAATTTGAAGACTACATACGGGTTTCCACTTGCAAAAGTGAAAAGGTTATATGGGATAGACTATGCATAACATATAAGGGGACTAATGAGGTTAAACAATCTAGACTTAATATCTTGTTGCAAGATTATGAACTATTTTGCATGAAACCTAATGAATCCATTTCTGAAATGTACACAAGATTCACTCAAATAGTCACATCTTTGCATGCACTTGGCAGGGAACTAACGAATGCTGAAAGGGTTAATAAGATTCTTCGTTGTTTACCTACTGCTTATGATACTAAAATTATTGCAATTATAGAGTCTAAAGATCTAAACATTTATTCTTTTGACAATCTTCTTTGTTCACTTATTTCTTACGAGCAAGAAGTTAGCCAGAAAAAGATTGATGTAGATGAACCACGAAAGGAAAAGAACATAGCACTAAAAGTGGAAGAGTCTGAGAGTGAACACTCACAACCTGAGAATGAAGATGACATTGCATTAATGACTAGACAATTCAGAAGCTTTCTAAAAAAGAAGCATAAGAGACGCCAGCAATGGGATAGAGGTAAATTTAATAGAAATGGCAAGGTTTCTAATGAAGTAATTTTCTATGAATGCAGGAAACCTGGTCATATTAAAACTGATTGCCCAAAACTCAAAGCCACTCCTAGCAATGAGAAGGTAGAAGAGAAACCAATTATAAAGAAGGGCAAAAGAAGTTTTAAAGAGCTTTCTGGGCGGACTCAGCTTCAGATTCATCAGAGACTGAAAAGGAAGAAGAAGTCATCAATCTTTGCTTGATGGCAGATAGTCTTGATCAGTTAGATTAAGAAGAGGTAAGTGACTTAACTTATGATGAATTATTTGAAGTTTCTAAACACATGCATGATGCATATAAGAAAATGAAGAAAATGCATGCTAGTCTAAGTTTAAAATTTGAAGAACTTCAAAAGGAACATGAAATCCTTAGGAAAGATCATGCCTTAATAGATGATAACCATATGAAACTACTCGAAGAATTTTATGACTTGAATAAAAATCATGAGAATTTAAAACCATCCTATGCTGATCTTGAAAAAGAATTTAAAAAATTTAAGGATGAATCAGAAAGCAAAACATATCAAATCAATTATACAAATCGAATCTTGGAAGATATGAATTCATTTTATAAGTTGAAAATAAAAGCTCTCGAGGTAATTGGATACCCCCCAGACTTGAAGATTTTACTAATCCTATTTTGTATCGTAAATTTATACAATCCCTAAAAAGACAAATAAGTGGTAAAAGACTTACGAATCCTTTTCCTAATGTTAAATGTAATAATTATGGATTGCTTGGACTTACAGCTCACACCTATTCCTTGAAGATGAAAACTAATTTGGTGTGGAGATCTAAGATGCATAAACCTTGACATATCATATATACATCTGATTATAAATTCCTAAAAGTAGAACCTAAACTTGTTTGGGTTCCCAAGTCTAACATTTGATATTTTTGCATGGTCGCTCTCACACAAGACCTTGTGAAAGCATATGGTACCTGGATAGCGGATGTTTAAAGCATATGCCTGGAGATACTGCTCAATTCATAACGCTGGAAGCGAGGAGTGGAGGCAATGTTACACTTGGAGATAATATCACAAAGAAGGTGGTTGGATCAGGTATGATTGGAAATCTTAAAAACTTTTTTATAGACAATTTGTTATTGGTTAAATGCTTAAAGTATAACTTGTTAAGTATAAGTCAGCTATGTGATAAGGGTTATAGTGTAAAATTTTTTCCTACTAGATGCATATTAAGCCTAAATGGTAAAGTTGTTTTAAATGGTAAAAGGGTAAACAATGTTTATATGCTAGATTTAAATTGCATTCAGACTCCTACTGCTTTTTGTTTGAAAACTGTTTCTGATGAGTCATGGCTTTGGCATAGGAGACTTTGTCATTCTAGCATGAAAAACCTTAGAAGGATTACCCAAAAGAATTTAGTAAGAGGTATACCAAAACTAGACTTTACTAAGGACCACCTTTGTGAAGTATGTCAATTAAAAAAGCAGGTGAAGTCCTCTTTTCAGTCCAATAAGGATCTTAGGACTAGTAAACCATTGGAAATTTTACACATGGATCTTTTTTGACCAGTTGGAATTATGAGTCTAGGAGAGAAGGTATACGGATTTGTTATTATAAATAATTACTCAAGATTCACTTGAGTTAAATTTCTATTTCATAAGAGTGAATCATTTGAGGAATTTAGCAATTTTTCGACTTGAAATCAAAGGAAATTATGGTGTGAAATTATTTCTATACAAAGTGATCTTGGAGGAGAATTTGAGAATGAGAGATTTGAAGATTTTTGTAAGGAGAAAGGAATTGATCACAACTTTTCTACACCTAGAACTCCACAGCAGAATGGGGTAGTCGAAAGAAAAAATAGAACATTAATAGAAGTCGCCCGAGCAATATTGGTAAAATACTCATTTCCTAGATATTTTTGGGCTGAGGCGGTTAGCACTGCATGTCATGTTTTGGATAGGGTGAATATAAGATCTAAATTAAATAAAACACCCTATGAGTTGCTAAAAGATAGAACAACTAATTTGTCTCATTTGCATGTTTTTGGTTGCAAGGTGTTCATTCATAATAATGGAAAATCTGCCTTAGGAAAATTTGATACAAAATCAGATAAAGGAATTTTTGTTGGATACTCAAATGTTGGAAAATCTTATAGGGTATTCAATAAAAGAACTTTGATAATTGAAGAGACCACACATGTTATATTTGATGAATCTAGAAATTTGGAAGAGCCAAATGTTATTGAAGATGAGATTGAGGATAAATCCAGAAATATTGATAAAATAAACTTGGAAGAAAATGTGGAAGAGAATTTAGAGAGAGAAAACTCTTTGCCTAAAGATTTGAGATTTTCTAAAAACCACCAAAGGGAATTGATTATAGGTGAACCTAGTGAAGGTGTTAGAACTAGGCGTGGATTAAACAAGGAAGTCAATCATTCAGCCTTTATTTTTACTATAGAACCCACTAATATTGATCAAGCACTTTCTGATGAATTTTGGATATTCCATGCAAGAAGAGTTGAATCAATTATTAAGAAATAAAGTTTGGAAATTAACTTCAAGGCCAAAAGATCAAAGTGTTGTTGGAACTAAGTGGGTATTCAAAAACAAAATGAATGACTCAGGAGTTGTCATTAGAAATAAGGCTAGATTAGTTGCTATGGGGTATAATCAGATTGAAGGGATTGATTTTGAAGAAACATTTACCCCTGTAACTAGACTTGAAGCAATTAGGGTTTTGCTAGCCTTTGTCTGTTTTAAAAGATTCAAATTATATCAAATAGATGTGAAAAGTGCCTTCTTAAATGGGTTAATTGAAGAAGATGTTTTTGTAGAATAACCACTAGGTTTTGAAAATTCAAAATATCAAAATCATATTTTCAAATTGAAAAAGGCATTATATGGATTAAAACAGGCACCTAGGGCTTGGTATGAGAGGTTGAGCACCTTTCTACTTAAAAGATCTTTTGAAAAAGGAAGTGTGGATACAACTCTCTTTTTGAAGAATTTTAAAAAGGATTTACTCATTATTTAAATTTATGTGGATGATATCATTTTTGGATCTTAAAATAAAAATCTTTGTGATGATTTTTCTAAAATAATGAGTAGTGAATTTAAAATGACTCTAATGGAAGACTTAAATTACTTTCTAGGCTTTAGCATTAAGCAACTTGAGGAAGGTACATTTCTTAGCCAATCTAAATATGTTAAGGACATCCTCAAAAAATATAAAATGGACAATGCTAAACTTGTTAGTACACCAATGAGTTCCTCAGTTCAGTTGGATAAGGTCCTTAAGGGAAAATCTGTTGATCAAAATAAATTTAGAGGGATTATTGGATCTTTACTTTTCTTGACTGCTAGCCGACCCGATATCATGTTTAGTATTTTCTTGTGTGCTAGATTTCAATCTTATCCAAAAGAATCACATTTGACAGCAGTAAAAAGGATTTTAAGATATCTGTTAGGAACTCGGAACTTAGGAATTTGGTATCCTAAGTTTAGCTCTTTATTTGAAAGTATTGGTTATTCAGATTCTGACTTTGTAGGCACTAGAATGGATACAAAAAGCACTTCTGGAACATATCAGTTCATTAGAAATTCATTAGTTTCATTGGCTAGTAGAAAATAAAATTCAGTGGCTCTATCTACTGTTGAAGCAGATTACATTGCTTTAGGAAGTTGTGTGGCACAAGTACTTTGGTTAAAACAACAGTTGATTGATTTAGGATTGTCTATGGGCACTATTCCTATTTATTATGATATCACTAGTGCTATTTGTATTTCTAAAAATCATATTCAACATTTAAGAACCAAACACATTGACATAAGGCATCATTTCATAAGGGATCATGTATCCAAGGGAGAAATTGAACTTACCCATGTTTCAACTGAAAATCAACTTGCAGACATTTTTACAAAAACCTTTAGCCTTTGATACTTTCAGTACATTAAGAAAAAGGCTTGGAGTGATTGATTTAAATGCTTAGATAAAAATTTTTTCTGCAACATTGATATTTTTTGTGTTTTGATTTGTGTTCATTGTGTTTTTTAGTTTATTTATGCGATATTTTCTTCTTAAAAGGTCTGTGTTTAAGTATTGTCATATTTGTTTTTGTTTTGAGTGTGAAAATATAAATTTGTGGTCATCATCGTCCGAGATGAAAATGTTTCGTACGAGACGATTTGTGTAGTATGACAAACTGTGTGATTTTGAACCGTTTTAAGAGGAGTTTTAATGTACTTCGTCTGTACGATCGTTACGAACATCCGGGATGAAATATTTTTCAAACAACGGGATGAATGAATGAAGCAGTTGAATGGATAAGAAAGTTTTTAATATGAACTTCGTCAGTATGAACATATGTTGGTTCATAGCGAGGGACGATTTTCAACTGCCATTAAAACGAATTGAATTTCTGATCGTCCGGACAAACACGTGTTCATCTGTATGATCATTTTGGTCAAAAGCCTGTACGAAAGGATGCTTCGTAAGTTGTGTATTTACAAAAAGCCATTTCTTTTTTGACTCATTCGTTTGTCCATATGAAATTTTTTCGTACAGTCACTTTCATAATTTTTTTTCATAAATTGACGACAATTTTTTTTACTGAACAGTCGTTTTTCCATAAATTGATGACAATTTTTTTTTACTGAACAGTCACTTTCACAAATCTCTTTCAAACCTTTCTTCTCTTAAGATCTCTCAATGGGAAGTTCTAGCAAGCGTCAAAAGTCTTTGACTAAGGGTCCACCAAGAAACTTGTCTGAAAACTTCCTTTCTAAAGCCAATGAAGAATCCTATGCTAGGTTTGTCTCCGCAAAAATTACCCCATCTAGAGTACTCCTACAGGAATAATTAACTTTTAAGGTAATGCACTTGTTTGCCTCTACTCATTTTGGTTTAATCCTCACTCCAGTACACTTCTACAATAGAGAAACCTTTCATTGTTTTTTCGCAAACATGTCGTTCAACTCCAACCATTTCGTCACCCATTCCTTTGTTTTAAAAAATAAAATTGAAATCACCAAGGCTGGCCTTGGTATCTTCCTAAACTTAAGGACTGAAGGATTTAGAGCACACACCTTAACCACCACAAATTTTAATTGGACTAAAGTTAATCGAGTGAATAGAGGAGTAAATGTTAAGGATCATTTGCCTAAAGTAGCAACTTTAGTTCGTGATGCCCGTATCATCCAGCACGTACTTAGAACTTCAATTATACCTAAAGCTGGTGATAGAGTCAACATCACTCCTGTTCTTTCTACTGTTACCTACTTGATAATGACAAGACAACCTATAGAAGAGGCCCTGACTACATTTATGGTCTCTCTGAAATTGGTCATGTTGATCTTAAAAGAAAGAAGAACATAGCCTTTGGACATCTGATTGCCTATATTTTGGAAAAGAAGTATGATCTGATTCATCCAGTAAGATTTTGAAGAACTACTCTACTACAACGATGCATTCTTTAGAGCTATTTTCAATAAGGAAGAGCTTAAAAAAACTCATGTTATTCTGAGTGAAACAGAAGAAGAAGCTGAACCTTCACATGCTGCTGAACCAAATTATCAGGATTTGGTTCAAAGATTTGACAATTTAGAGGCTCATTTTGATCAAAGGTTTGATCAAATTGAAACTCATTTGAAGTAGCAGGATATTCAGTACAATCAAGATATGGGATTTATGCGTGATCAGATAAATGACATAAATTCCAACATGCTTATGATAAGTAATTACTTCAACTTCTTTGGGGCAGCACCACCTCCTCCTCCTCCAGATCAGGGTCCATCTGAATGATTGTTGTGTTTGTTATGTGTTTATGTGATTTATGTGTTTGTTATTTTCTTTTAGATTGTTGTATTTCATTTGTCTTTAGATGTATTTTTATTGATATCTTGGACTAAGTTGTAATATCTTCATTCGATATCAATATATGTTCCAATGTTTTATTGTTTAATTATTTTAGAAATGTGTGTTAGACTTTATAACATTCATTATTTTTTAATCTTAATAGTGTTTTAACCTAAATTATAAATTAAAATTAATTTCATTAGAAAATCTAATTATTCTAAATTTAAGTGATGCTTATAACTTGATATTATTAGAATTTTCAATTTCATGTCTCTTATTTAGATTACATTATCTTTAATATTATTATTACAATTTAGATGTTTTCTTATTTTGTATTTCTCTTTTCAAATAGTATTTATGCACTTAAAAAAATTTAAAATTTTAGATTATTGATTTTGGAAAGAATTCAATTACTCTTGAAAATTGTACAAATATACAAAAATTAAAAGGAATGCACAAAAGTTTGCAATGAGAAAGAGAGGCACAAAATAAGCCCAAAGTAAAAAGATGCACAAAAATGTGCCATTAAATTGAAAAAGATGCACAAAAATGTGCCATAAAATTGAAAAGGATGCGCAAAGCGCCACATGTGGTAGTTACTTCTTTCCAAACTCTTTTAATCTCTTAATTCAAATTGATCTTATGTTCATTTATAATTGACATTGAAATTTTAAATATAAAATTTTTTATTCATCCTTAGTGCAATAATTTTCTTTATCTTAGTGTCTAAATTGATTTAAGGCTTTGATAAATTCTTTATATTATCTATGTTATAACACTTCTTAAATTATATGAAATTATATGATTTCTCTAATGTTTTAATTTTATTTGTATACCTTATTTCAATCACTTTCAAGATTAAATTATTAAATGAAGCTCATTCTTCTGCTTAGATTTCAAGTCTTCTTTTCTTCTTCATTTTTTACTGTTGTCAAAAAGGGGGAGAAATTGTTTGTTTGTTTTGTTTGTTTGTTTGTTTGTCATTATTGTAGTTGTATGTTTTATATGTTTCTTATTTTGTATAAAATTCTTGAAAAATAAAAATTTTTGAATTTAGGCCTCCTTATTTTTCATGTATTCATCAATTCAAGGGGAGTTTAGGAGATTCTTAGAATTTAAAATCCTACAAATAATAATTGTTTTGCCATCATCAAAAAGGGAGAGATTGTTAAGTGAGTTAATATTTGCATGTTTTACATTCTTGCAACTTGTATTATTTTGATGATTACAAATATTATTGTTTTATGTATAGATATCTCCTAACACTTTTTAGAAGATTTGTTTTTGCTCTAGTGTGTACTAACATTTCAGGAAAATCAACTCCAAACTATGAAGACTTCAAATCAAATTCAGCATCAAGCTTTAAAAATGTTTTTGAGAGGGAGTGTAATTGAGTGAATATTCACAACACACACATATAGGGGAATAACTTTTGTGAACTGATCGTACGGGACGAACATAGTTCGTACGGGACGATCATGTCAGTTAACCCTCGGAAGAGTAATGGATCGAACAGGCAGTAAGAAAACTTTTCTAAATCCTAATCATCGAGGACGAATTTCATATTCATCCCGGGATGAATGGCTCTGGATTCTCACATTGCACTGTTCGTCCAGACAAAAATAACCTTCATCTCTGGACGAAACTCTCTGTTTAAAATCGTACAGGACAAAATTAACCTTCATCTCTAGACGATACTCTCTGTATAAAATCATCCAGGACGAAACTTGTTCATCCAGGACGAACCGAACCGACTTACCTCAGTTGGATACGTCTGCAGGGATTTGGAAACCGACCTATAGAATAACCATTTCGTACCGGACAAACCTAGTTTGTACTGGACGATGATCGTGTACGAACATAGTTAGTACCAATATACTTTAGGATCATTTCTGACACTTTAAGTAGAGTCATCCAGGACGATCCACGATCGTATGAAACGATCCACTACGTACAGAATTGAAAATTTGCAATTTTTTGGTAGTTTTTCTTGTCTTTCCTAAGTATAGTCCAAATTAGACTGCCACTAAATCTTTTTGGTCATTGATCTTCATGCCGATTAAAAGAAGACTCAAGGAGAGAGTGAGAGAGAGTATTCAAAGAAGGATTTCTACCACTGGAGCATGAAGGCTTTACTTGGTGTTCAAAGGTAAGATTTCTTACTTGTGATTTGAGATTACTTCACTCTTTTCTTTCTACTTTCTAGATTTCTTGTGAGGAGATCTGTCAAGGAGATCAGATTCTCTGCCCACATTAGGAGGCTATGGACGAAGGGTTCCCTGCCCACACTAAGAGAGTGTGAAAGGATAAAGGGTTCTCTGCCAACACTTGGGATAGTGTGAAAGGAAGAAGGGTTCTCTGCCAACACTGGGGACAGTGTAAAAGGATGACGTTTCTCTGCCGCATCGGGTAGTGGTGGAAAGAGTGTTTGTAAAGGCTTCTCCGCCTTGTTGTGGGTGCAAAAGGATAGAAACTATTGGTATTAGTGCAATACTCAGAGGGTGCCTCTGGGGAGTGGATGTAGGTCTGGTTTAGATCGAACCACTATAAATCTTATGTTGTTTATTTTTTTTACTATTTTTATTTTTTGCATTTTTCTACTTTTTTTAAAGGGTTGTGGTTGAAAAATGTTTTTATAAAAATTCACTAAAATTATTTTCGGTTCAACTCATTTAAAAGAGGAATAAATTTTTTTTACCAATTCACCCCCCTCTTGGTAGCTGTGGGACATTAACTTAGGTTTAACAACCTATTCACTAGCCTCAACAATTTTTACTACTACTTTCCATATTTATTTCTTTCACACTTTGATTGATTTGTGATTATGTTTTGATTTAATGAATTTTTAAAATACTAATTACCCCCCCCCCCCCCCCCCCCCCCCCCCCCGCCCTCTTACTAGCCTAGGCTAGTTTATAAAGGCTTAACATCCCTAACAAACTTTCAAAGGGCACCATTCCGTACTCGTGGAGCCAAGGCCTTCCTAAGAGAGCCCTGTATGAAGTATCAACCTCAAGTACATGAACTTCACCTCAGTTAGGAAATTTCTAAACTTCAAAGGCAGGGTAATAGACCCCAGAGCGTACTGGACTTGGTCATTGAAGTCTTTCAACATAATCTTGTCAGAAGTGAGCTTCAAAAGACCTAGGGAGAGGCTCTTTAAAGCTTGATGAGTAAGAATATTTACTGAAGCCCCTTGGTTAATGAGGATCCTATTTAACTCATAACCATTCACTCAAGGAGTGAAAAATAAGGGATGATTGTGCTAAAAATTCCCTAAGAGAAGATCACGATTTAAAAAGGTAATACATGGCATCTCTTTTAAATGGCATGCATCCCCAAAAGAATCGAAAGCAAAGAAAGCATGATAGGGCTCTAGTTCAAGTAAGGGTTTCACCAGTGTCTTTGTCAAGTCAGGGGACATCATCAGGGCATTGTAAACACTAAGAAGGGAAGAAATTTTCCTTAAGTGAGTCAATATATTATAATACACTTCTAGCTGAGGGCCTTTCACCTTCTCCTTAGACTTCTCTTAGGAGGAAGGGATAGGATCATTCTGCTGAGATGGAAGGACCTTCCCTGAATGCAAATAAATTTCCTATATTGAGTCAAACTCAATAGGAGATTCATTTGGTTTAGTGGTGGTGGCTTGTGTTGGCTCTAAGGAAAGTGCCTGGAGTGGGTTCTCGGATTCATCACTCAAATCCATGTAACATCCATCCTCTAGAATTATGAATATTGGTTCTTCATCAAACTCAGACTGATCATCAAACAAACTGATCATCAAACAGAATAATTTACCATACAATACATATGCAAGATGTGAAAAGAACGAGTATTAAAAGAAACTGATATAGAAGTAGAAGGTACAGAACACCAAAAGTAGTCAGAATCATCTTCTTTTATTATTGCATCAGTAATAGATTAGAGAATAAAGTCCTTCAGTGTAAGTGCTAGAAGGCGGTCTGTCTTCCCTTTTGAGGCTACATCAATCTTCTCTTTCTCATACATTTTTTTATTACATGTAACAGCAGAAAAAGCAAAAAAAGAAATGTGCTCTTTTGGCTCTACAACAGAAGAAGAAGAAAAGAAAGGTGATTGTGTAGTAACTGTAGGGGAAACTATCGACTGGCCTGGGGTGGCCTCCTCTCAACTACCTCTAAACTCTGTACAGCTTGGTTGCTCGCCTGTTTGGTCTCCTTAGAGAGTGCTAACTTCCACTCTCCATCAGAACTATGGGGTGACCTGCCACTACTACCTTGACTGTAACTCTGACCATCACTATGGCTGGAACTCTAGCTGGGATTGGAGTTCATCTAAACTGTTTGAGAAGCCTTGTCCAAAGGCTATAAAAAATCACAGTCCTGGAGATGGATCTTCCCACTAGCCATGCGTCTCTCAATCTTATCCTTAAAAACATAACAGCCTTCCAAAATATGCCCGATGTGTTTGTGGTAGGGATAATAGAGTGGGTGACCTGTCTGTCCCTCCTCCTCTACTCTATTGTTATTTAAGAATATTAGGATGTTCTTATTAATAATAAATTTAAAGATCTTCTTCACACTTTCCCTTTTGAAAGGGTATTCTTTACTAAGCTTTTCCTATAGGTACTGCTAACTCTCTCGAGTCCTACGGGAGGGCCTGGGCTGTGCTGCTGACTAACTGAGTGTATAAGAAGGCTGTAGCGGTGCTGAACTAACTAAGGGCCTCTTTCCCTTATTTGATGATCCATAGGTATTATATACCTCCTCTTTCTTGGGTGGAGGAACCCCTAAAGACTCCTGCCACAAAGGTCTGTGTAAAGGCTGCTGTCAACCTTATGAGGGACCTTTCTCGCAGTCTGAAATGCGACTATATCAAAGTTATTTAAACTTATGTGTGCTAACCTAGGGTTTAGGTTTTACCTCAATTTAATGGACGGTTTGGCCGTATAAGGACTTGTTGAATTTGTAGACTGTGCACGAATCCTCTCCTTGTTGAACTCAAGATCAAATTCACCTTGGATCGAATGGTAGAAACTTCGGAAGGATTTTGCCTCAATCTCGTTGGAAGATCACCGCTGGAAGGGGATTAACGGTGGATATAGGTGTGGAAGGGTAGAAGGAGGCTAGGGGAGCTCACACATGAGAGGGTTCAGGACTTGGAGGAATAGAATGCAAGATCCCCTCAAAGAAACTGTAAGAGGTGTATTTAAAGTCTAGGTCTTGAAATCAATGGCCAAGATTGAATCCAAAGCCTATTAGGAGGGAAAATAACTCAAATATGCCATGGTTTTTGAATTCAAAGCCTTTAGGGAGGAGTGAAATGCATTAAAAGGTGTTTAATGGGCTTAAATGTCTCAAATTAACCCATTAAGACTTGGGTTGACCAAGTCAAGGGTTGACATGGTCAACCCAGTCAGTTGGGTAAAAGGGAGTGGGGGATTGAACCATGAAAGGTTTGAATTAATTTGAAATTGATTTGGGCTCAAAGGGGACAAATGGGTCAACTTGGGTTGGCCTGGTCAACCATGTTGACCCAGGGCATAGGTCTTGGCTCAAGAGACTTGAGCTGATCCATGGGACTAAAGGGAGGTGAGCGGTCGAGCCTAGAAGCCTTAGATTGGATTTGAAATCAAGTAGAGGTTCTTTGGGTTAACCCTGGTTGACCTGGTCAACTAGTTTGACCCCATACCTAGGTTTGGGCTCACTAGACTCAGTTTGACCTAAGGAACTGAGTGGGAGAGGTCTGGGGCCTTGTATGATCGATTTGACCAGGTCAACCCCTTGGACCTAGGGTTTGACAGAATCAAGGTCAAGAAACCAATTTTCCCAGAAAAGAGATATACTTCTTTCCCCACACATCCAATTTAGCCAATACTTTCACTATAATATACAGGAAATCCTTATATTTCAGTCTTCTCAAGGACATTTTGATACCCAAATAGTGCATATCTTCCACTTTCTTGAAACTTAATAAATTAGAAACATCTCTTCTCAGGTTTTTTTCCACTAAATTTCCAAAAAGAATTGCTGATTCTTCATATTAATGAGCTGACCCGTCCAACAACAATAATCAGTAAAAAATTTCTTAATTTTCCTTAGATGACTAATCTTAGCTTCAGAGAATATTAGGATATCATCAGCAAACATAAGATGTCAAATTTTGGGAGGCAATGGTGAAACTTTTATTTCCAAATTTCTTCCCTTCAACACAAAGGCATTGGTTAAAAGCTGAGAACATAGGATGAAGAGGTACGGTGATAGTGGACATCCTTGTCTAAATCCACTCCCCGCTTTGATCCAATATGAACCAACCCCATTCACTTGAATAGAAAAATAAGGATCCACAACATACTCCAGCAATAATTTAGAAAACTTCATTGGAAAGCAAAAATACTTTAGAACTTGCTTAAGAGTTTCCCACGCCATACTGTCAGGAGCCTGTTCCATGTCAACTTTAATAGAAACCAAACCTTTTTTTAGATTTAGAGAATCTAAACTTGTAGAAGATTTCCTGAGCAAGAAGGATGTGATCAAAAAAATATCTCCCTTTGATGAAAGCTAATTGAACATCTGAACCAAGCAATTAATTACTTTCATCAATCTATTTAACAATACTTTTGTACCAAATGTGTATATTGAAAAACAAAGGATAATTGACCTAAAGTTTGATGGAAGAAGAGGGTTACTCTCTTTAGGAATGAGAACTACCAAAGTTTCTTTCCATTTAGAGCACATCTTACCTGTAGATAAGAAGAGAAAAATTGCTTGCCAAATGTCTTTACCAGTCAACTTCGAATAAGCTTTTATGAATGAATAAGAGATTCCATCTATCCCAGGTGAAATATCATGACCAAGGCTTCTAACCATTGTTTCCACCTCCTCAAAGGAGTAGTCATGATCAAGGCGATCACAATCATCTTGGCTTAAGATTTTTGGTGAAGAAGGCCATCCCTCATAACAACATTCTCTATATCTCCATTTTTCCTCAAAGTAATTGAAAAAACCCTCTCTAACAGACGAGAGATCCTATACTAGAAGTCATTCCTCATTCTTTATTTGATTAATAACATTGTAGTTCCTTCTTCCATTAGCACAAGATTGAAAAAAACTTGAATTTATATCTCCTTCTTTAAGCCATTTTACCTAAGCTGTTTGTTTCCACCATGTGTTCAAATGGGCAAGAGTGACATTCAAGTCATTGACTTGGGATCAAAACAAGATTACTTTCTCTTTCAAAAAATTGCTACCAATTGATTCTTGAAGCTATAATTATTCAATTTCCTTTTTCAAATTTTTCTTAAGTTCCAAAAGATCCTTGTGTTTGGCTTTTCTCCAAAAAAAAAAAAAAAAACAAAGCTCTAAGAGATCTATAAAATTTTTTGTTGAGGGATTCCATTGCATTACCACTAGAAAATTTGGTCCATGATTTGTTTACAATTGCTACTGATGCCGGATAAGATAACAAAACATCCTCAAATCTCAATACTTTGTTATGAAACAATTCTTGAATGAAGATCTTCAAAATAATGGCACAATGGTCGGAGGCGACCCTTGCCAAATGCCTAACATAAGCTTGGTAAACCACTTCCAATGCCTTGGAGTTAGCAAACATCTATCAAGTCTTTCCATAATTAGTGCACTACCCTTCTTATTATCGCACCATGTGACTTTCAGACCAACAACTCCTATGTTATGCAAATCATTGTTGTTCATAAAGTTTTTCATTTCTAGTGGACCTTGAGAAAAAGTAAATTTCTTCTCACCACTTTTATCTTCTTGGGAGAAGATACAGTTAAAGTCCCCTCCAACTACTAAAGGCAAATCCAAGGTAGAATTCCTCACCATAGACTCCCATAACTTCCACCTCTTGTATAAGTCTTTACTATCAAAAACAGTAGAAACAATCCATCTACCTTTATTGGAAATTTTCAGATCCCCTATAACATATTGATCTTAAGCTACCAATAAAGTAAAAGAAGACAAATTCGTCCTCCATATCACCAAGATACCTCCTAACATACCAACAGAAGGAAAAATAAAAAAAAATTCCAATCTTTTCCCATGAATTTATTAAACTGCATCTACTAATAGAATAAATTTTGGTTTCAATTATTCCCACAAACAAAAATGTCCCACTCTCTAACTAAATCTTTAAAATAGGCTTCTCTTTTTTTTAGTCCCTCTACAGTTCCAAAAAGCTAAGGAACTCATTAAGCCAATAAGAGGGAAGGACCCCCGCTCCTCTTTTTGTTCAACCCCTTCTTCAGCCTTGTAGATAAATTCAAAGGTCCTAGAGACCTAAGTTCTTTAAGAAGTTTTAGTTTATTACCTTTATATACAACCATCTTTGATCCTCCTAGTTCATTTGTATTTCTTTCCAACTTAGTCTCTTCAGTAACATTCTGTTCTGGAATTTTGATCGAAGCCTTTGCCTCAACCACCTCCAGCTCAATCAATTCACCTTCTTCCACTTCTGCTGTAACAAAGCCCAAATTTTCATCCATAGAAGCCTCTTCTCCATCCATAGAAGCAAGGATATTAAAGCTATTGCAATTATTCTCAGCAACATTGCAAGGAGGACACAAAATTTTCTCCTTACTAGAAGAGTTCTTCCTAGTTTATCAGCTGAATTACCAACCATTAAATTTGGCAATGTAATAATTTCCATTATAATCTTATCACCTCCACCTTGCTCAACTATTATTTCCATAATCACTTCAGATATTTTAGCCATTGGACCTTCAACCGATTCTTCTGGAATTTCTTCATGAACTGGATTCAACACCACCGGTTCACGTATTTTGAATACAGGTTTAGTTTTTGGCATATTCACTGTTTTCTTTGTTTCCCAATTTCTTCTACTCCTTCTACGATTTACCAACATCCAAGGCCCATAAGATGTCTCATTAGTGTTATAATTTAAATGATCTATACCTTTGTCGAATACATATTCTTGTTGCTTCACCTTTACATTCTTCTCACCTATTTCCACATTCAAACCACAAGCACTATTTAAATGACCAACCTTATGGAAAAATGTTGAGATCTTCTCATACTCCACCTTTTGAAAAAAATGTCCATTCATTCCTTCCACCCAAACTCCCAAGGGTAGTTGTTTGTGAAGCTTTACTCTAACGCATGCTCTTGCAAATTCCCTTCTTCCCCATTGAAACATATCACCATCGATGGGGTAGAAGGATTCCAATCAGAGAAGAAATCCTAGCCACATTAATTCAATCCTAGCAATAAAGAGGAAGGTTCGGCAATCTTGCCCTTTTAGGAGAAGACAAGCCTCATATGGAATCTGGTGAGAACTTTGTGCTCTATTTGTCAATACCAACAATGTGTCCATTCACGAACCAAGAGACCCTAAATAAGACATTGTCCATCGCTTCATTATAAAAAAATGAACATAGCACCCATCTAGAACCTAGCACCGTTAAATTGAATTTACCAAACTTGGACCACTAACATCGCAATTCTTCCGCTACCACCTGAATTGAAATGAACTTTCCAAATACCTTCACTACCACCGAGCATTGAAGCTTCTTTGAGTTAATGTTCACACTTGTCTCAAATAATCTAACGACCATACCATCTTCAGATAAAAATTATTCCTCCTTGAACAAATCAACTTTAATATAAGATAGCTTATTCCATGGATTATTCACTATTTTAACTACAACTTTAATACCAGCATTAAATTCTAGATTTTCAGCAACAATATTTCTTGTTAGAGCAATTTCACAAACAGCTACAAGAATAAAATCTTGAACTTGGACTGAAGGAGTTCCCTCCAAATCTGAATCAAATTTTGGTATGTTACCAAACCTCTTGACAAATAGTTTCATGTTTGAGGAAGAAGATCCAAAATCTTTAGATTTAGACAAATCACTCATATGAGGAGAAAAAGCCTGAATTTCATTAACACATTGTTTCTCCTTTCCTTTACCCAAAATAGGTGGTGGGGAGGTAAAATTGATCTCCTTTAATTCTCTGATTACCAAGGGTCCATTGAAGCAGCTGAACCTGGGTGATCCCACACCCCGTGAAGATGTAGATGAATCAGTAATGATGCGAAAAAGTGATAGAAGGAGCTGTTGAAGCAATCTGTCCAACAGTGGTGGCCGACAATCGCTCCTCCATCCAGTGCGGAATGTCCACTAACAGTTTGAAATAGAAAAAATTTGAAAATGCAAAATCAAAAACCAGGTGACTCTCTCTAAAGAGACCTTAGTTGGGAAAGGATATTAAGAGGTGACATATTTAAGATAGCTTCAATTTTGATAGGATCAATTTGATTGTGTGGTGTCTCACTAAAAACCTAAGAATTTTCTCGATGTAACGCCAAAATTGCACTTCAAGGGATTCATCTTAAGGTCGTAGTGGTGCAATCATTCAAAGATGATTCTTAAGTTATAAAGGCGAGCCTCTTAAACATTGCTCTTAATAACTAAAATGTTGATGTAGCACTCAACTTGATTATGGATTAAGTAATCAAAGATTCAAGAATTGATTCACTAGTAGGTTGCACCAGCATTTTTAAGTTCAAATTTCTTCACTTTATAAAAAAATATTCCCATTGGGGTTCTAAATGCAATGTTTCTCTCATATTCTAAGGCCATCTTGATTTTTTTATAAATAGATGCTTCATCTATAAAGTAGAAAATAACATGCAAGGAGGTAATGTCCACCATATGTTCTTGTATAGGTAAAGGAAATTCATCATTGGGACATGCCTTAATATCCATATAGTTAACACAGACCCTAATTTGGTCGTTCTTCTTTTGAATCAGTATGACCATGGCTGCCAAGAAGGATATTATTCCTCTTGGATAAATCTAGCCTCAGCCAATTTCTTGATTTTACAAAGGACTTGTTGTTTGATCTCCAAGTGCATACATCTTGGATCTTTCTTAAAAGAAATGACATTATGTTGAATTCCAAGAATATGGATTGCTACGTTGGTAGAAAAACTAAGTATTTTTTGTTATGTTTAGGTAAAGCAATCTTTAAAATTGGAAAGAAGTTTATTTAGATTGCTAGACTCGTCCTCACTCAATAAATAACTTATGAATGTGGGGCAAGGTTTATCCACTATTCCAAGGTTAACTTTTTTGACTTTGTCAAGTGTTTATTTTATCTCTTCTTCAAATTCAAGGGGTGCATCCGAACTTAAAGTTCATCGAAATCATCCTAAATCTCCAAATAAATTTTATCAAGTGAATTGATGAATTCAGTAGTGACAATTTTAGATTAAGGATGACCAGTTATTATTAAGCAGTATTCATCATTATCAAATGAGTTAATGGTACCAAAGCTGATACGAGTTGTCAAATTTTTTTAGTTTTTTTTTAATTCATTATGCTTTTGTGGTATCTAACTTGACCCTTTGTCGATGCACTTAACATAATACCATTAAAGATAAGAGTTTTAATACCAATAGGAAAGTAGCCAAAAGGTAATTCAATCTATTCATTAAACATGCCCCCTCAAGGATTACATTGTCTTCATTCCATAAGGGGGAGGGGACAAGGAAGAACTTTTTGACTTTCCGTCACCAACTAGGATTAAAGAATCCTTATCCACTAACTACTATCAGTAGATAGTGGATTAAGGTTAAGGCTTCAATTACCCTATTAAGCTATTCATAGAATGTCAATTCAAGCTCGTCACTTTGAAATTTCGAATCATCACCCTCTAGGTCACAATCTGGTTCTAAAGTGATATCAAACTTTTGAGGAGGATTTATTTTTTTATAGTCAAATGGAATTCTGGCACCCTATACTTTTTATTCTTCATTAAAACTTGATTCTATTTTGATGCACATCTGGGGTATTCTTTTTTAAGTGAAGTATCACCTCGATCATATATACTTGGGGGCTTTCACCCACACCTTTGAGGAAAACATATTGGAGGCCTAAAAATCTTGCCCTCAATGTCTTTTCTACTTGAGTTTTGTCTTTTTTTATTTTTCATTTTTTATAATTTTGACTTTTGAATTCCTTTTGAACTTTGTTCATCTAGTTTCTCCTCTTTTCTTGTGATCCTGCTCTTAGAATAGGCATTGGACCTTTGGGTGTGTAGTATATGGCATCCTCGTAGATCCTGATCTCATGAATAAAGATTAGTTTTAGATCACCCTTTATTTCATACTCAATGTTATCTGATTGGTACTTGTTGCATTAGTATACTGTACATGGAATGATCCTATACTCATGGATCCAGGGCCTACCCAGGAGCCCATTGATGGATGTCAACAAATCAATTATATAAAGTTTTACTTTTATTTTTAACTCTCCTATATCTAGAAGAAGGGTGATTGAACCTAAAGAATTCTCTCCCTTTTTGTTGAACCCTTATAATACTAACTTATCAGTGTTGAGCTTAGGGGTATAAACTTTAAGGTATGCAAGAGTCCTTATGTTCATTACAATAACCGATGCATCTAGATCAACCAAAACTCTGACTAACTTGAAATTTCCCACATTTATAGTAATGTAAAGTGGGCAATTTTGATCAGTAGTACCCAAAAGTAAATCTTTATCAGAGAAGGTCACTTCTAGGATTTCCTCAAAGTTAAAGCTTCTTCTTGAAATGTTCAACCTAATTGAGCCAGGAAAATCTCTTGATTGAGAAGTGCTTTAATTACATATTTCCTCATCTCCTTTAAGAGGACGAGGGCATCATATATGCTTAATTTAGTAGGAAACTTACTATGATGAGTTAAGACATTATAATCAACCTTGGGAAGATCAACACTAAGACCCAGGGGATCAAAGGTGGATTTGATTGTTGTTTGAGAACTTGAATTGGATCATTGGAGGTAACTTTCTTGTCTTTTTCCTATCGAGGAAGCTTAAGGGGTAAAACCTTACCTCCTCATAGTTATACCTCTATGATCTCCTTTGAAGGAAAAATTATAATAGGTTCAATGCTCTCCTTTGGTAATTGAATGTAATTTTCTAAGTGGGAATCCGATCTAAAAATTCTATCATGATAGGACTCTCATAAAAATTAACTTTTTTTGGTTTCTCCATCTAATAAGACTTTAGATTCATTTCCTCCTTAAGAAGACAAATTTTGAGAGCTAATATTTTGAACTTCTTGAATTATCTTAGCTAATTCTTGATTAATTTGACTAGAAATATTACTTTGAACCATTTTCTAGACATTAATTATCAAAACAATTACAAAAGGATCATTTTTATTGATTTTTGACCCTTTGCCTTTGATGGGGCAAAATAAAAGTCAGTTAACATCAATGGGGACAAAAGTTTAAAGCCACCATTTGCCACTTATACACATCTCTCTTCGGTACATCTCCTCTCCATAGATGATTATTCTTTTCCTATTTATTTGATACATTAGTTCCTATAACTACTGGAGAGAAAAGCATCTTAATGTTGTCCTACAAAACCTCCAGGTTAACTTCCCAGGTGAGGCCCCGGGCTCTAATTGACAGCTATTGAGAGAGATAAAAAGACTTGATAATAAACGTTTTAGATGTCCGAGATAGAGCAATATCCAAACCATCTTTAATGGATAGAGAAATTAAAATTTTTACCTTAGATTGATTTAATAGACCCATGATCCAAATCCACTATGTACACTATTGAAAATATGATACTACCCTAATATAATTTCTTTTCAAGCCAGTCCTTAATGTCTGTACATTATTCCATTGTGTGGTACAAAATGCGATGATAGGGAATTAAATTAAGGTCAACCCTTTTATTTTCCTCTTCCAATTTCTTAGCCTCCGACAAAAAAAAAAATCTACTTTCTTTAAAAGACTTTGAAAACTTTTCTTTGCTGATTTCCTTTTAAATGGTTAAGGTTGAGCCAATCTTTCTTTAAAAGAAATTGAGTAAGGCTCCTTAGTAAACTTAGGGGTTACCTTGAAGGTTTGTCGCTTCTAACCTAGCTGTGCTAGAGGATTGCTAGACTGAGCACTGGCTGGTTTCTTTCCCTTATCAACAGTTAAAACTATGGTTGACCTCTTTTCAAAAGACTTCTAAGGCTTACTTGATTCCTTTTCCTTTGATGAATCTTTAAAGAATGGCATTCTAAAAGCCTCTACCAATAAGTTGTTATCTGTATTTAGAAGTTTTTTTCAAAGGCATTTATTATAAACCCCTTTAGTAGAAAAGGAATAGGCTAATGGATATTCTTTAGAAGAATCTCCACTACATATTTGTCCTATAGCTGGGGTTCACATTTCATTGTGAGATTTCACCGCCTAAAGATGTATTCAACTAAAGAATTTCTTAGTTTTTCTTCTTAATGACCAAATCACCCACGGTTATTCTTCACCAAACTTCTGAGAATCTTTTTAAGAATAAACCCTCGAGCTCTACCAAATTTTTTACTAAACTTTTTGGAAATTTTACATAACCACTCAAATGCAATCTTGAAAAGACTACACACATAATGGCAAAAGAGTATAACATCCAACCCTCTTATATTGAAATAGCTAGCATGAAAATGGGTTGTATGTTGTCTTGGATTTTCAAGACCTTCGAATACTTTAAAAATGGCAACATGAAGCCCTTTGGATAAGAAACTAAATCATATTCCTTAGGGTAGGGTCTATTCTTTGGAATAGATACAGTCACATTAGAATGGGCTAGGGCCTCCCTTACTTGGGATTTTATCATCATTCACATATATTTATCTGCTCGTGTAGGAGAAACTGGAGAAATTGTTAATGCTGATTCTAGAATTTCTGGACTAGAATCTAACTTCCTACTTTTTTCACCCGATTCATGATCTACAGGATGTAACTGCTCGATTTTTTACTACATTGCTTAATCAATTTAGCTATGCATTTATTCGACCCTTCGCATCATCTCTTTAACTTTCCTTTTGGGACTCATGATATACGCATCTTTCTCCCTTAATCTGATTGAGCTATCTTAATTGGAATCAAATATGCTGACTCTTCTTCTTTACCAAACCTGGACTTCCTCATTGATTGATCTATGATCAATTGATTTAGAGTCGATTGGTAAGTATGCCTTGTAATCCAACATTTCTTCAAATTCCTTTTCCTCTAATTTGTAAAGGATATCTTGGATCTTAATGCCATCATTGGTGAATATCTCCATAACTAATTAATCTTATATTTCTTAATTAGTATATAGAATGATCTCCTCCCCTCCGACTATCCTTGTGTTAGTAGTCATGAAGATGACATCCTCCATTGGCTTTGGGACATCAACCTTGATAAGTGATGAAGGAGCTTCAAGAGTAAGAACTCCTACATTGGGTGGGGTGGAGCCCTCATATCCCTCAATGGGAAATCGAGGAACATCAAATCAGGGATGTATTGAATTATCTCTAATCTAAATTCCTTCATATCTTATCTACTTCATTGGTTATGTTGCTTCTCTTGTGACATGGCCTATTTCTCTCAAAATATATTGGTTTTTCATCTTTGATGACCTCCTTTTACTTGGTTATCATTGGGGCCAACTTTGAGAATCTTGAGGGAGGAATCAGTGTACTACCACTATGCGGGTGGCCTCTACCAAATCTAATTAATACTATCTCCTCCATCTTCACTGATGGGAGGCATGGTACCCAATGATTTCCATCCATAATAACTAAAGTAACGGGTTAATTAATGAATTTCTTTTTTTTTCCTCATTGGCTGAGGAGTTAGGTTTCTTGCTTCAAATCTTTTTTCCTTCATGACTTTTTTCTTGAACTTATGTGAGATCACTCTGTTCAGGTGCCTCATGTATTATTCATTTATCTCACCTACATGGGCAATGCAGGTGTTAAAAATTTGATTTTGGTTCTAAATTTCATATAAGCACAATCCCTCATAGTAAATTATATCGTAGGAAACCACATTCTCCTATAAAAACTCTCAATTAAAATAATGATAGAAATTTTATCTAGAATTTCTCAAGGATTGATATCAAAGGATTGAAGCTGGGATTTCAAATGGGTTTGGATGAAAATTGAATAATTTTTTTTGGAGGTCAAAGGCGGAGTAGTCGGAGGCTTTTTATACTAAAAAATTTCAAAAAATCCCTGACCTACCCTATGTGTTAGGCTTAATTTTTTATTAAAATAGAACTAAATTTAAGTTGAAAATTTTATTAGAAAAATGGGATTATATTCATGAGGGAAGGAACATAAGATTTTGAATTTACCTAGGATTCTAAGCCTAATTTGGGCACTAAATGATAGTAACTTTAACCTAGCTAATGCAGTATAAATCTAGACAGACCTCGGCCTTGATTGGGGATACAACAAACCACCTAGGCCCGTAAAATCTGTTAATCTTTTATACAAGAGTGGTTGGGACATCATTTAATTAAGTTTGAGTAATCATGCCCGACATCTAAGGTAGGTCCTAATAGGCCCCTTAAAATATATAGGTTGATTTGATACTTGAAAGAAACATGCAATTAATTTTGAGGCTCATTTTAGTTAATTTCTAATCTGATGCATGCAAATTGACTAGATAAATACATAAATTTATATAAAGCAGTTTTAAAAATCAATTTTAAAAAATAGGTTTTATTTAAAAATTACGCAACTTTTCCTTGACAAGACTGTGTTGCAACTCGAGCTTATGATTTTATATTTTTGATGAAAACAAATATTATGGCTCACTTTCTGTTGTCTACTTGTATTTGTAATATATTTTTGTTTTTGTGTATACTAGCTTTTCAGGATTATGATGCACCATTCAAGGCTCAAAATTTGGTTGATCAAGTTTTATTTATAATATTCATTCGTGTACTTTTCGATTTCTTGTGTTATGTCCTATAAGGGTGTATGTTTGCTTTGTAACCTTGCACACACACACTTTAGAAAAATTCTTTCTTCTTTTTAAAGTTTTCTATTTTCAAACACATTGTCCGGGAAAATTCAAAAATTGGCCTGGACGATCAGTTAAAAATATAGACCTTAATTAGGGTATCCTGATTAAGGTAGTCACAAATAAGTAAATCGTTCTGGACGATATGCTCAATTCAAAAAGAATCAACTACCAGATCTATTTAGGTATGTGTTATTTTTAGACATCATCCAGGATATTGTACTGGAAGATGAAGTATAATTATACCTAAATTAATCTGGTAATTAAGGAATGATTTCTTGAATATATCATCCTAGAAGATTGCAGGATCGTCATGAACGATCAGTTAATAAACATTAGTTCTTCCTGGACAATTTTTAATCATCCTGGCTTCTTTCAGGGCGATGTTCTGGATGATATTTTGTTTTTTTACTAATCAGCTCGGACAATCATGAGATCATCCTTGACGATTAGTTTACTTTTTCATCGTCTATACATGCATTCATGGCGATATTCTGGATGATACTCCATGATTTGTACTGATTGTATAGGATGATACTTTTTTATTTCGTTAAAATTTTAAATTTGCCCTTTTTTTATGAAGTTCTCTCTGATCAACACACATATATTACCTTTTTTTTATTTGTAAACACCTTAGAAAACAAAATCTTTTTTAAAGATCATTTTTTCTAAAAATAAAAAACCTGCCTTATATTTTTCTTTAATTCTTATGTAAGTTATAGTTGACTTCTCTAAAAATAGTCAAATAAAAGAAAACTCATGATTTTATCTCTCTATCTCTTTTCTTAAAGAGGTTATTCTACTTTTAATTCAAAATTTTCATCATATTACAAATTGAATTCTGAAATTAAACTTTTTTCATCTCAAAATATTTTGTCTATTGCATAGGAGTCTTTAGCAAGTTGATGAATCCACTTCATAATTCTCTTAATCAAGTAGTTTGTTTTGTCAATAGAATGGGTTTGCTTTAGTTTTTAAAATTTCAGAAAGGTGGCACTTTTGATTAAAAAAAATGGCAAATGACGTTAAGTCAAAAGATACGCAATGACACCAAATTAAGAAATATACACAAAGTGTATAAAAAATTAAAAGATGCACAAAGTGCACCAAACAACTAACAAGGGGCATAAAATGAGCCCATAAAAAAGTAAGCTTACCTTTCTTGTGCTTCTTAAAGCTTAAGAAAACCCCTGATATTTTTGATACTTGAGCTTGAAAATTATGATTCTTGATTCATCAATTTTTGCATTAATCTTCCATTAGATATATTTTATGAGAGTTTAGAAAAAATTAGTATTTTTTTTTCTAATTTGTTTCTTGATTTATAAATTGGATTAAAAAGTTTTTCCTCCTTTAAAAGAACTTAATCTTCGATTAACAATTTCTGAATTTCTAACCTTTCTAGGTTATAAGCATTGTCAATACATTATTTTCTAACTTTTTAAATAAAATATGAGGTAACTTTCTCATTTTAAGAATATTTGATTTTGTTTTTTCTTTCACTAGATCAGGGATTATTTTATTTTTTAATCATTTTTTATTATTTTGATTATTTTTGCCCCTCCTCATTTTTATAATGTCAAAAGAGGAGATCGTGTTGTTGTATTTGTATCTTTTTTTAAAAAAAATTAACAAAAAATTTGATTTCCCCTAATTTTAAATTTTTATTCTAGTGAGGGGGAGATTAGAAGAAATTGTTTTCAATTTTGCAAATTCAACCAGTAATATTTGTCATTATGAAAAAGGGGGAGATTGTTGCAACTATAGCTTATGTGTTTATTTTTTGATGATAACCAATATTATGGCTCACTTTCTGTTGTCTACATGTATTTGCAATATATTTTGTTTGTGTGTATACTAACTTTTCAAGATTACGATGCACCATTTAAGGCTCAAAATTTGGTTGATAAAGTTTTATTTGTAATATCCATTGGTGTACTATTTGATTTCTTGAGTTATGTCCTGTAAGGGTGTATGCTTGCTTTGTAACCTTACACACACACACTTAGGAAAAATTTTGTCGACTTTTTAAAGTTCAAAACTTGATCTGGTATACACACAATTATGCCTAAGTTAATCTGGTAGTTAAGAAAAATAATTAAGATTTGATTACTCGATCATATCATCTTGGACAATCATAAGATCGTCTCGGACAATAAGTTAATAAACCTTTGTTCTTCTTGGTCCACTTTTAATTAGCCTGACTCCTTTCAGGGCTATGCTCTGGACGATATGTGCCTTTTTGTACTAATCGACATGGATAATCGTGAGATCGTTTCGGATGATCAATTTGCTTTTTCATCATCCAGACATGTATTCAAGGTGATATTCTGGATGATACTCCAAGATTTGTACTGATTGTACAGAACGATACTTATATTATCATGGACAATAATATCAGTTTATTATAATTAAGAGAAAATTTAGAGATCTTCTATTTAAGCTTTGTCAAAGACTTGGAAAGTGTCTTTGGCAGCCATTGTATCTTCATTCTTTTGGAGGAAACTTGAAGAGAGAATATGAAAGGGAGAGAGGAAAGGGTGGAGCTTGAGAGAGGGAGAAGATCCTTGGAGGGGGTTTCAAGGGAGTGTGGAGCCCCCCCCCACACACACACTCTTGGTTAGCCTCGGGACTAGTTCATAAGGGCTTAACATCCCTATCAAACTTTCACACTTCACTTTAATATGTTTGGTGGCCTGCTAGAACCTATAGGCTGGGAGGTCCCTAATAAGGAAGAGAAAGTATAATATGATGTATATGAACCTTAGTAAGCCCAAGATTACTTCTTAAAATTATTAGAGTTTCTATATTAACTTAAAATTTTTTATTTAATTATAGTAGAATAATTTTTTTGGCATAACCTCATGAGCCTCTATTTGTTCAAGGCTAAAACAAATAAGGCATGTAACAAAAGAATCCTCAGAAAAGTAAGCATTTTCTATTCTGGAATCCAATAAAATTAAACTCTAAGTCCACATGGCAAGTGACACTTAATAGTATTATCTAGGGTCTACATAAATTAAAAGTGGCTGGGTACCATAATTAACAACTTAGATTCTACTCCTAAGACATAAGTGGCTTGGAGAATGAGATTCTTCTAGGGCTTCACTTCTTTGTCATTCAATGAGCTCCATGAATTTATAGGGTTCAAATATACAAATGAAAATAACTCCCCCACCCACCCCCTCTCTTGAAGTGGTGTTTTCTTTATATTTGTATATTTGAAGTATTCTAACTTCGATTCCAAATGGAAATGGAACTCTCCCCTTAGGGTGTCTATTATAGATCTAGACTTAAGTGTTAGGATTTTAATGATAACAAACATCATTAGATTTCTCACTATTCTATCTCTTGATAATTGAATTTATTGCATATTAGTTTTTTCCCTGCTTAGTGACATTTTAAGACCACAGCTCACTTGCAACCTTGATCAGCTCAAGAAAGGGTAGACTAGGATTAAACTTTGTATTTTTAGACTTTTAAAACTTTTTACCATTCTTGAGTCAATCATGTATTCTGGTGGATCCTAAAGTTTAGTAACCTTGTACACACAAACTCAATAGAGTGAGTTAGTGAGTTAAAAAAAGTCTATTTTTTAACTAAATGTACAGTATGATTTATATGGTAATTGACAAAGAGTTAACAACAAAACCCTAATTATGGCACTCTTTATTAATTGAGATTAATTAAACTAATTATATTTGATGATCTTTATTATGCAAGATGATCAATTATAATCATGATATTCAACTGCCAATCACAATTTAGGTAATATTTTAATATTCATATTTATGTCTAATCATAGCATACGATATGCATAATATTGTATAATATATAACAATCATACCTAAATTTATCATTTAATTAGGGGAATAATTAATATTAATTAGTTTAATCAAATCATACAGGATGTTTTAACCGATCATACTATATGACTTGATTCTTATATGAGATGATAATTAATCACCACCCATCGTACTAAATGATTATCCTATATTAATCGTATAGGGTAAATTAACCAATCGTATTAAACTGCCCAATTCTTACATAGGACTATAATTGATCACCGCCCATCATAATAGATGAATATCCATATTGTTTATAATAATGGTACTAAACGATGCACCAAATCATCCTGGATGACCAGTTCACCTCACTACATGAAAATCATTATTTACTAGCTGGTGGTAATACCAACAGTCAAATGATCGCAAAAATCACCGCGACTAAACCAGCAGTTTAACTAGCAATTTTTTAGTAGCTGCTTTTTAATAATAAACTAAGGAAATTGTCGATGGTGAACTGACCGTCAGATAAGACGCCATTTTTTTTCTTTAGGCATTGAATATTAGTGGTAGTTATGCCGCTCGTTTTAAGTGATTTTTTTTCTAACTGTTTGGACAATCAGAAAGATGCCAAACATTTCCCTAAAATTGGCCACCCCAGCCCTTCCTCCACATTTTTTTTTGCATTTTTTATTTTTGTCTAGACGCTGCTCTCACCCTTGCCTCCAACCTGCATTTGCAGGACTCCGACTGATGACACCCTAACTCTGACTCCCAATGCCCACACTACGCTCGACGAAACCCTAAGTCTAGTCGACTAATGCCCTACAGGTGATCTCCTCTATACATTTACATTTTTTTTAATATTCATGGATGTTCTCAGTAGATATTTGCAAGAGGATGTACCATAATTCTTATTTTTGCTATTGATAATCTTCTTGTTAATATGTCTAGAGATGGACTTAAAGGTAAACTTTAATTATGAAGATTGACCATTGAGTTTATTTTGAGAAAGTCTTAAGCCTATATCATTTTGCTTAAGTCATGAATGTTCTCAAAGACATTTGCAAGAGGTTATATCTTTTTATTTTTTTTAACTTATGATATTATTTTTGTTGATAAGACTAGAGAGGGAGCAGAAGGTAAACTTGAATTATGGATGTCTTCCTTAAATTTTAAAGGTTCACACTTGAGTTGATCATTTTAGGATTTATTCTCACATGATGATTTTATATGATATTAAAAATTTAGCAATTTACTGGAGAGGGATCATCTTCAGGATCAACCAAGTATTATGAATATCATACATGATCAGATGTTGTTGGACGAAGGAAGAGGGGAAGTGTTTATGGATTAGGTTTCTAAGGATATGCTAATGAGGGAAGTTCATCTACGTCAGCATTTTATGATATTAGTGGAGCTGAAGAAATTATTAACTAATGGTTGCTGATTTGACAAGAGATACAGAGGAGATGAGAAATATTCAAATTGGTATGTAAGCAAAGCTGCGATCATATCAAGATGAAAATCAAAAGAAAAAAGAGTAAGAGCCAAAATCTAAATCTCAGGGCATTGAGGGCATGAAGGATGATTAGTGTTATTAGTTTGAAGAACTTTTTGGAGTATTTGGAACATCTTATTTTTAATTTCATATATTATGATGGTAGTGGATCATAAGCATTCTTCTTTGATTAAAGAATTGTTTCTTCTTGTTGTGGATTATGTGAATATATTTGTTGATTATGTTTTATTATTTCATACGAAATATTCTGTTAATTATGGGATCTATTATTGTGGGTTATGTATTGTGTCTTGTTACCCTTAAATTTTTGTTTCACATAATTTGAATTATGTGCAAGTATTATGGAAATTTGTGTAAATAGAGGGGGCTGTCAATTTTTTTTACAAATGCTACAAGGTTTCATACGGCTAACCGATAGTTTAGCTACTTGAAACTTTGATATCGGAACACTTATTAAGCCACAAATTTTTAATATAGCTGCCAAATATTACCAGCAGCTTGGCCGCCGGATATACCAACATTTTCTCCGGATAGTACGCCACTGGTAATTAACTAACAAGCACCAACAATTTCAATGTCGAAGGTTATCAATTATGCTAGATGCTGGAAAACCATTGGAACATTTAGCGGCCAGAAAATGGTCGTCAAACTTTGTTTCCTATACAGTTTATACTGACGGTTTATAAAATGCCAGAAAACTGCCAAAAAAATTAATAAATCACACGAAAACTTATCTCAACCCCCAAAAATTTCGAACAGTAATTGGTGATTTTCCTATAGTGCTTCCTTGATTTGATCGATCAGGGTTTTTCTTCTCATATAATACTAATAGGAGTACTTTGTACTAATCATACAGGATGATCTTAGATAAAATTGGATGATCAATATTGGTAGATTGAAATTTAGGGCTTTTTAAGATGCTTGAAAGTTTAAGAAGGTTGTTAGACCTTATTGAACTGTCCCATGGCTAACCAAGATGGGGCGTGAATTGGTAATTTTAAAAATTTTCTTAGATTTTCAAAAAAATATTTAAAAATTTTAAATAATAATCTTGAAATATGTAGTTGGATAATAATCTAATTATCACAATAAAATTTTCAACCATAAAATCTTAAATTGCAAAAAAATAAAAGTACTAAAAAAGTAAAGTGAATAGAAGAACACAAAATTTATACTTGTTCGATCCAAACTAGACCAACGTCCACTCCCTAAAGACTCTCTCAGGTATTACACTAAATCAAAGTGACTCTCATTTTTCCCACATAGCAAGGTGGTGAAGCCCTTACAAACAATCTTCCATCAATTTGGTGCGGTAGAGTACCGACATCCTTTCTCACCCTTCTGGTGATGGTACAAAACCTTCATCCTTCCTTTCCCTCCAAGTGATGGCAGAGTACCAACATCCTTTCTCAGTTTTTTGGTGGTGGCAGAGTACCGTTCTCACCCACCTGATGATGGCAAAGTACCGTGACATAATGTTAAAGATCTTCTCTCAAAAGCCTCTATATGAGACGTGAAAAAAATTAAAAAAGAAAAAGAGATCCTTATTTTTGGCAATCTTTAGAATCCCTCGTAACTCCCCTTCACTTCATCTCTCACACTTCACTCGCACAATCTGTCCTAAACACTCACGCTCACTAGCCACGCTAAAGAGAAAACCTTAATAAAAGATATGAATGTCAATTTTTAGGACTCTTACATATGAAATACAAGAAAAACAATCTAGAAAATTAAAAATTACAAGTCAACCGACCTATGAACATACAGTACGATCAATGATCATCTAGACGAATTGTTCAAAAATCTTTGTATAAACTCGTATAAACCTGATTTCATACTCTTTCATTCTTCTATATGAATTGACAATAAAATGTATGAACAGTTCAAAATAGAACTTATTCGTCTGGTATGATCCTGTATGAACCTAATTTTATACTCTGTCTGATGTCTATACGAACTGACATCTTATAGTATAAAAAATTAACACAATGAAAGTTCATTAGGGATGTTAAGCCCTATAGAACTGGCTCGAGGCTAACCAGGAGGGGGGGGGGGGGAATTGGTATTTAAAAATTTCTTTAAGCAAAAAGAACGATTATCACAAATCAAATCACCACAAAAACAAGTGCGAAAGAAAATAAATGCGGAAGCAGTAAAAACAAGAACACAAGGGTTTATAGTGGTTCGGTCAACTCAACCTACATCCACTCCCCGGAGGCGCCCTCCGAGTGTTGTACTACCAACGTGACTCTCCTTTAGCCCCCACAGCTAGGCAGAGGAAGAAGAAGCTTCGATTGGTTGGTTATCTGATGAAAAGCTTTGGGAGCTTAGATCTAAAGTCAATCGGCTTAATTCAGTTCTATCTAGGCTTAACACTTATTGGAGGCATAGAGCAAAGGCTAAGTGGATAAAGGAAGGTGATTCAAACTCTAAATTTTTTCATTCTTTTGCTAACGCCAGAAGAATTGGAAAAAGGATTTCTCAGATCAAAGATGAAGATGGTTGTATCACTGAAGATCCCATAAAGACGCACAATATTCTGTTCCAGTTTTTTCAAAAGAAGTGGAACCAAAGGACCTGCTGTACAGACAATTGGCCGGAACCGGTAGTTGTTCTGGACGAGACGTACAAAAGTATTCTGGAGAATCCAATCTCAGATGTGGAAATTCTGGAGGTTATCAGAGGGCTTGGCAATAACAAATCTCCGGGGCATGATGGTATTACATACTATTTTCTTAAGAGATATTGGAACATTGTTGGTATTGATGTTTGTAAGGCAGTTAAAGAATTTTTTCTCTCAGGTTTTATGTGTAGTAGATGGAAAGAAACTCTTATTGTCTTGATTCCAAAAATTACTAACCTTTTATCTCCCGAAGGATTCCATCCTATTAGCTTATGTAACTCAATCTATAAAGTTTTTGCTAAGGTGTTACTTAATAGGCTTTTGGTGGTTATTTTAAAATTAATCTCTGAAGAACAAGTTGCTTTCTTGAAAGGAAGGAGCATCTCCGAACATTTATTACTAGCATAGGAGGTGATTTACAAGATGAGGATTTCTAAATCTAATGAAGGTATGGTGGCAATCAAAATAGACATGGAGCAAGCATATGATAGCATGTGTTGGAATACTCTTGAAGGTATGATGAGAAGGTTGGGTTTTCCCGTAAAATTCATCAAGCTGATCATGGAATGCATTGTGGAGCCTAGATTCTCAATTATTATAAATGGTAGCCTTTCCAAGTGGATTGAGGGGAGGAGTGGTTTCTGTGAGGGTTGTCCATTATCCCCTTTTCTTTTTATAATTTGTTCCCAATTAATTACCAATGCTCTTACTCATGAGGGAAAGGAGTTAGGCATTAAAGTGGCCTCTTCAGGTCAAGTGATTTCTCATTTGCTTTATGCAGATGATATCCTCTTATTCTCTAAAGACAAGATTAGAAGCATCAAGGAGATGAAGGTCATTTTGAACAAATACTGTGGTTGGACAGGACAAAAACTGAATCTTAAGAAATCGTCTATGATTGTTAGTAAGAATGTTGAAAGGAGAAGGAAGAAGAGGATTGCCAAAATTATGGAGATCAAGGTGGTTGAGGAGATAGAATATCTGGGAACTAAATTGGCGCTGAGAAGATTGAAAAAGTCATATTTTCAATTTCTTTTAGATAGAGCTTTGAAGATTTTAAATGCTTGGGGAAATAGATAGATTTCTCTAGTTGGAAAACTTGTGCTTGCCAAATTCAGTTTTTTATAATTTGCCTTTATTTTTAATATCCCATTCCTCAATTCCTTTAAGTGTGCAGAGGGAATTTGAGAAATACTACAGAAATTTCATATGGAAGAATCAAGATGGAAAACAGGGAATGCACTATATAGTTTGGGAAGAGCTTTGCAAGCCAAGAGCTGCCGGTGGTTGGGTTTACATTCTGCTGTTAACAGTATCCAAACTCTTAGAGCTAAATTCTCTTGGAATTTGGTAATCAATCATCACTCCTTCTTAAATAGAAATTTACTTATCAAGTACGGTGAAGACTGGTGGAAGAATGATGAGATTAAAGGGGGTTCTTCGGCTTGGAAATATTTGAGGAAAGTTATCAGATGGAATGTGGTGAATGGATCTCGAATTAATGTATTGAAGGACGTATGGATTTTTGATAAAATCTTTCTCAAATGGCCAACTTTTATTGCTTCTTTTGAAGAGGATAATACAACTCTGGATTTTTTTATTACTCAAGGCAAATGGAACATTGATAAACTTCTTCTTTTTTTCGGTGAAGAATTGGTTTATGTTATTACCAGCATTCAAATTGAACAAGTTGGGGAGGATGATTATATGGATCTAAAATACAAATTTACTGGTAAATCAATTGCTGCATTGATCAAGGAAGAATCAGTGAAGTTGAATGAGGGGAGCTTTTACTTATGGATTCATAAGTTGAAACTGTTTGCCAGAGTGGAATTTTTTATTTGGAGGCTTTGCAAAAAAGCGATTTCTACAGCTGATTTTCTGATGAAAAGGAGTTTATCCCTTGATAATAGATGTCCCAGAGGATGTGGAGGAGTGGAAGATGTAGACCATATCACTTCTAAGTGTCCAAAACTGTTAAAGGTTATTGGCACTCTTCGAAAATGGGGTTTTCAAGTTCCCTTTTTTGACTCATTTCAGCACTGTTTGGATGAAGCACAAGCCTGGTATGACAAGAATCCTGGGACGATAAAGATCTACTTTACTTTGTTATGGATTTTTTGGAATGATAGAAATAAAATTAAGCATGGTAAGAAAGAAGATAGTGTATCAATGCTGGCTACTAATGTTATCAGCATGATAACATTTGATAGAAGACAAAGAGTGCTCTCGGAGAACTGGGAGGCTTTTCAGTCCTTAGGACAGTCTACAGAAATATGGCATCCTCCACCACCCGAGTGGTACAAAATCAACATTGATGCTGCATTGAAAAGCAACTATGGAGCAGGTATTGGAGGAATAGTTAGAGACCATAGAGGAAGATTGATTCATGCATTTGGTTTCTATGGGATCCATTGGGACATATCACAGCTGGAACTTTATTCGTTCAATTCTTTAAAGTATCTGTTACACAATTGTTTGGATGATGCCAAAGGTGTCATCATAGAGCGAGACAATAAGAATGTTATTCATCTTCTTCTCAACATGTACAGCAAAGGCAATAAAAGGATTGGAATCAACGAAGATGAAGACTTCTTTGGGTTAAGGTATGGGAGTAATGTCATTTTTAAATGTATTGGTAGAAAAGGTAATAGGATAGCTTATTTTTGTGCTAACCTATCCTTTTCTCATGACTTCATTTGGAACTATTTTAGTGAGAGCTATCTTCCTTCTTCCATTGTTAAACTTTTAAAGGAAGAATGTAATATGAAGGAAGATCTCTATTAGTTTTTAGCTTGTTTTTGGTTCCTTCTCCTTATTAATGCTGATTGCATTTCTTTCAAAAAAAAAAAAAAAGCTAGGCAGAGAGGCCCTCACAAAAACACCTCCTTTTTGCCACACCCAGCAAGGCAGGGAACCCAACTCCTTTTGCTTCCTCCTGAAGCAGGCAGAGAACCACGATCACTTGCTGAAACATACCTCTCCCAACCCTTCCAAGGACAAGAGACTCTAGGGAAGAAGAAGTGGAATAATGCTTGGAGCAACCCTTATGAATCCCCTCAAAAGCTCCCCCTCACAAGATCCTCTCTCTCTCTCTCCCTCTCTCTCTCTCTCTCCTTTAGGTTTTCTTAGGTCAAAAAAGCAGCCAAGGATGTTCAAGAACATTGAACAAGAGCTCTTAAATAAGAAAGCTTCAAAGGAGCTCTTTAATTGCAAGTTGCCAACTTTATCGTCTAGGACGATATGGAAATCGTCCTGGCCAGAGCATCGCCTTGAATGCAAACTGGATGATTAAAAATTTGCTTGATCGTCTCAAATGATCTCATGATCATCCTGATCAATCAGTTCAAATCAGAGGAAAATCGTCCAGAGCATCGACCTGAATTTGAGCTGTCCGATCCAAATCGGCCAGCGCATCGCTCTGAATTTATACTGGCCGATATTTATCATACAGAAGCAACCAAGGGTTTTTGAATGGATCATCTAGGATGATGTGATCGTATCAATCATCCTTATTTTCTCCCATGATTGTCGGATCAATTTAGGCATAATTCAACAATAACGTCCAGGCCGATCAAATAATCATCCTGACCGATTTCCAAAAATACAGAATACTTAAACTGATCATGGCGGAAATTTCTTTCAGTATTGAGTATATCATCCTGGCTGATATAGGTATCATCCAGGCCGATCAGTTAATTACGGCTACCTTGACTAAGAAATCCTGATTAGATCTTCTATTTTGAACTCGATCGTACAGGACGATATAAATATCGTTCGAGCCGATGTGAGTAAAAACACAAGTTCTAAATCTCTCAAATGTATGTGTGTAGGGTTACTTAACATCAGTCATTTCAAGCAATTACAATTGACTCAAAAAAAGAAAAGAAGAAAATTACAAATTTACTCAATCCTAATCTACCCAGTCTTGAGCTGATTCCAATTTCCATCCGATCTTTAAGTCCTGAAAAGTTAGTAGAAAAAAGGCAGTCGTAGTGAAAATTTTTTTGTTTGATATCATCAAAATCATAATCCAAAAACATGTTTGTAACAATCTCCCCTTTTTTGATGATGGCAAACATATCGATAATCAATTCTAAAATAGTAATGCAAAACTAAACAAGCTTTCAATTTTTCAAATTGAACAAGTACAAACATATTACAAGAGAACTACAAGAGCAATTACAAACATACTACTCCCTCTTCTGACATCTCAAAAAGGAGGAGGAAACTAAAAACAAAAACTAAAGCAATAAAAAACATAATAAAGAAAAAGAAAGCAATCCACAGAAAATAGAAACTAAAACTAAAAAAATGAGGGATCCTGATCATCAGATGGAGGTGGAGGTGGTGGAGCCTACTGAAAGTAGCTAGCTAGCATAGTAAACTGAGTATTGAACCAGGCTATGTCCTGGTCATGCTGCTGCTGCTGGTGAGTAATGTAGTTGTTAAAATGGGCTAAGTCCTCTATGTGGTGCTGCTCGTAGTGGGCAATGTCCTCAGAATGTTGCTGCTCTTGTGTAGCAATATAAGCATCAAAACGGGTCTCCCAATAATCAAATCTCTCCACTAACTGGTCAAACTGTGAGTGCTGGCGAAGAGGAGCAGAATCAGGAACGGGACTCCTCGGCCCCCTGAGGTTCCCCATCCCCTGGGTAGAGACGAGTACTGTGAAGGATATTGAAAGACCTGTTTGAGTAGCAAGGAGGCTAAAGGTCATGATGAGAAGGATATTGAAGATTGTATTTGGTTTCAAGAATATAGGCTATGAGATGTCCTAAAGCAAGGTTGGGTTTCCTCATATGGCCTGGATCACGAATAGTTATTAAATGATCAATGTATCAAAAGATTAGATCAGTAGCATTAAATTCTCTCCAGGCCATGATGAAAAAGTTAGTTAGAGAAAGCAGAGGAGTGATGTGGACTCAGTCCTCGGCTTTTGGAATAATGGAGGTGCAAAGGACATGTTGAATTATCCTAACATCTTTGACTAAAGAGCTAGTCTCTCCAACATGAAAGGGTGTATTGGTCTGGCGAAGAAAATGGTTTGCCGTGGACCAGTCAAAATCAGGATCTGAGACGATTATATGCAGCTTATCCCTGGTGGTGGATAGCTACAATAGTTTAGCACAATCCTGATATGTGATCTCGACCGGGCGTCGATTCGCATAGGAGGGCAGGGCTGTGAAAGTAGAATTTATACGAAGATCTGCATAAAATTCTAACATATATTCTGAGGAAAAAGGGACAGTGATGGTAAGAATGAAACAGAGAGAAGTGTGAGCAAAGAGATACATTATGGAATATGAAAGGTGGACAGGATTGATGGATCTGGAAAGGGTGATGCCACATTCTTTGTAATGATGGTAAGCTACTTGATCCTCCACTTCCCTGAATCGAGGGTCCAAAGTGGCCCTTGAGGAACTTCCAGAAGCCTGTTGGACTCGCTTCCCACCAGCCATAGCAAGAAATCAGTAAGTAAAAATGAGATAAGAAGAAGCTTTGAGTTGAAAACAATGGCTGGAATGGCTTGAATTTAAAGAAACGGCCACATCGTCCAGGACGATCGCAGAATCGTCCAAGGCGATTTGGTTCAATTATTTCATATAGGCCAATTGGTCAAAAAGGCGGTCCGATCGTTCGGGCCGATTAGATATCGGCCAGGATGATTAGACACAGGCGATCGTCCCGAGAAGTCAAGCCGGACGACCATTGAAAAAGCAGATCATCTAGGATGATTAGGTGTATCATCCAAGACGATGCACAATAATTGATCATTTTGGCTGAAGTTAAAACATTTTAAATCTGTGCCACATGTATCATCCAGGACAAATAGTTGATCGGCTAGGACGATTGTCCAATAATGGATCGTCCGGGCCGGTTCTAAGGATTTAAACGTACTGATACGTGGATCGTCCAAGATGATCTAGTGTATCAGCCAGGATGATGACCATAAATGCATCGGCCAGGATGAAAATTGTATCGGCCATGATGATAAAAAATGATTGTAACAGAGTTCGATCATATCGGCTAGGATGATAAAGGATCATCCAGGATGATGAGTTATAGAAAGCTTAGAAAAGTTCAGCAGATAAACTTTTAAAGATAAATTATCATATCATCCAGGACTATAGAGGTATCGGCTAGGATGATGTGACAAGAATTTGAAAATCATGGAAAGATGGAGATGATCAGGGAAAACCTCAAACAAAAAATACAAAAAAAAAAAACAAATTTGGTTTTTAAAATTTTTTTTTTTTTTAGCAAAGCAAGCATATGACAAATTTTCCAAATAATTAAATTTTAAAGATTTGAAAGATCAATGAGTTAACAATATCATAATCAGTAAACGATAGAAAATCCGATCCTGTTTACCCTAGCTCGGACTTCTTTCAGGATAAAAATTATCTTTTGAAAATAAGAGGTCCAACTCTGAATAAATTGGATAGAAAGAAGATCCATTCAAAACTTGGTTACAAATAAAATATCTTATAAAATAGTATACAAAAGTAATTTGTCTCTATCAAGGAATTTGAAATCAAACCTTTGAAAACATTAAATAGCCCATGAGTCCTTCTAAGTTTTAAAAGTTTTGAAAAGAGAGGATAGCTTGCTTTTAGTGGGCTCATTTTATGCCTCTTGTCACTTTGATTGGCTATTTGATCATCTTTTGATTTTTGATACACTTTCGTGTATATACTTTTCTTTTCAATTTGGCGTCATTGGCGATTTTTTTTTTTGCAAGCTAAAAAGTCTTTAAAAAACCCTTAAAAAGGTTCTTAGTTGTGATTAAATCTTCTATATATTAGAGAAGAGGAGCTATCTCTCTAACATAGCAAAGAACAAACCACAAAATGAAAATCAAAATCATATGATAAGTTCAACGGCAAGATTTCAATTAACTTGAAAGATATATATAAACTTTGGATCATATATTTAAGATAGACTATTGTAGCAAGAAAAAAAAAGATCTTAATTTTAAAAATCATTTGTTAAAATGAGATAGACTTTTTGTTTAGAAAAGAAAACTATATCACCAAAAGAGGTTAGAGGGAGGGAAATCATCAACGGTGTTTTCTCCCTTTAACCAATTTAGAAATGCTAATCATTGGCCATAAATCTCTAAAGTTTAAGAACAAGGAAAATCATCATAAAGAAAACAAAAGTAAAAGTGACTAGAACAACTAAATAAAAACTATCACAAAAACAAAACATAACAATAATCAAAATGCAATTCAAGAATTTGTTAAGCAGTAAGTTTAAGCAGTTATGAGCTATGAGCCTCCATTTTTCCAAGTATCCTATGCTCTCACGAGGTCTTTGGTGAGAGCCCACCTACAAAATTATCAAATGTAAGATTTAGGAACCCAAATAGGTTTGGGTCCCTTATCATGAAAAGTAGAAAGTAATACATGTGTGCTATGCTGAGAATTATGAAATTTTAGCCTCCACACCCAATGTGTACTAAGGTGAACAGTGCAAGTGTGTGGGATGTGTCCTACCAAGCCACATGAAAAGTATCTAACACCATGAAAAGGATTTCTTAAATGGTTTGGATTGTAATGCCTCTTCCTAGGTCTTGGCTTTAGATCAAAAGTAGGTGTCATCCAATTTCTCTTAATTGAGTCCAATTCATCTTTAAGCCTCAAATTAGTATTTTCTAAAGCACTATTATCCATCCTCAAGTTGCACTCTATTTCTTTAGATTTCTTCAAATCATATTTGAGAGAGGTGTGTGAAACTTTTAATGCATCATGCTCGTCAATTAATTTCGAATGCTTTTTGTTTAAATCATCAAATTCATCAAGTAGAGCCATATGATTTGAGTCAATTGTAGAATGATCTTTGAGAATAATTTCATATTCTTTCTATAAATTCGAAAGTTCCAACTTTAAACTAGCATGATTCTTTTTAAGTTTTTTGTATGATGCATGAATTTTCTCACAAATTTTGAACAATTGATCATAAGTTGTTTTACATACCTCTTCTTCATCACTTTGATAAAAATGATCTTCTGCCATTAAGCATAAGTTTATTGTTTCATCTTCAGGTTCAGTCTCCGATGAATCAGATGCAGAATCTGCCCAAAATGCCTTTTGAAGCCTCTTTTTGTCCTTTCTAGACTTGGGTTTTTTCCTCACCCTTTTCTTTGCTTGAGTGGTCTTAAAGTGTAGGACAATCCGCTCTGACATGTCCTGGCTTCCTGCATTCAAAGCAAACAACATTAAAAGATCTTTTAGAATATTTATTATCCTTACCTTTTCTCTAATTTTGATAATGCTTTTGCTTCTTCCTTAGAAAGCTTTTGAATTTCCTTGTGATAAAGGAAATATTATCGCTCTCAGACCCGAAAGAATCAGAGTCTGATTTGTGTGCCTTCAGTGCCACCATTTTCTCCTTTCTTTTCTCACATGTATCAAGATTTCTTTGATTAACTCCTTGCTCGTAAGTAATGAGTGAGCCAAGTAAGTTGTCAATCAAATACGTATTCAAATCTTTAGATTCAGTGATTGCAGTGATTTTAGCATCAAAAGACGAAGGCAAGCATCTCAAAATCTTATTCACTTTTTCATAGTTTGAAAGTTCTCTTCCTAAGGCATGCAAAGAAGTAACAATCTAAGTAAATCTCGTATACATTTCAAAAATTGATTCATGAGGTTTCATATGAAAAAGTTCGTAGTCATGCAAGAGAATACTCAAACAGGATTATTTAACTTCATCAGTGCCTTCATAAGTGATACACAATTTATCCCAAATTTCTTTACCAATTTTGTAAGTGGAAACACGCATGAAGTCTTCTGATTTTAAAGCATAGAAAAAGTAATTAAGACATTTTGCATTTAATTGAGCCAAATCCCTATCATCTAAAGTCCATTCAGTAAAAAGAAGTGGAACAGTAATACTGTTAAGTTTACCAGTTGGAGGTGTGTAACCATCCTTAACAAGCATCCACATGCGATAATTAGTAGAGTATAAAAATGTAGACATGCGAGTTTTCTAAAAATTAAATAGGATATTATCAAACAAAGGTGGTCGGGTAATAGAATACCCTTCCGGTGTATTACGATTCCCAAAGTTAGCCATGGATCAAAATTCAAAAAGTTTTCAAACTTAGTTTTTATGAATCCCGCTCTGATACCACTTAAAAGTCTGTTATGGATGTTAAGCCCTATAGAACTGACCCGAGGCTAATCAAGAGGGGGGGGGGCTGAATTGGTATTTAAAAATTTCTTTAAGCAAAAAGAACGATTATCACAAACCAAATCACCACAAAAATAAGTGCAAAAGAAAATAAATGCTAAAGCAGTAGAAACAAGAACACAAGGGTTTATTGTGGTTCGGTCAACTCGACCTACATCCACTCCCCGGAGGCACCCTCAGAGTATTGCACTACCAACGTGACTCTCCTTTAGCCCCCACAGCTAGGCAGACAAGCCCTCACAAAAACACCTACTTTTTGCCACATCCGGCAAGGCAGCGAACCTAACTCCTTTTGCTTCCTCCTAAAGCTGGAAGAGAAACATGATCACTTACCGAAACTTACCTCTCCCAACCCTTCCAAGGACAAGAGACTATAGGGAAGAAGAAGTGGAACAATGCTTGGAGCAACCCTTGTGAATCCCCTCACAAACTTCCCCTCACAAGATCCTCTCTCTCTCTCTCTCCTTTAGGTTTTCTCAGGTTAAGAAAGCAACGAAGGATGTTAAAAAATGTTGAACAAGAGCTCTTAAATATAAGAGCTTCAAAGGAGCTCATTAATTGCAAGTTGCTGACTTTATCATCCAGGATGATATGGAAATCGTCCTGGCCGATCATTACAAATCTCATAAGATCGGCCAGAGCATTGCCCTGAATGCAAACTGGATAATTAAAAATTTGTTTGATCATCCCGGACGATCTCACGATAATCCTGGCCGATTAGTTCAAATCAGAGGAAAATTGTCCAGAGCATAACCCTGAATTTGAGCTGTCCGATCCAAATCGACCAGCGCATCACCCTGAATTTGTACTGGCCGATATTTATCGTCCAGGAGCAACCAAGGGTTTTTGAATGGATCATCCAGGATAATCTTGCGATTGTCCAGGACGATTTGATCGTATCAATCATCCCTAATTACTCCCATGATTGTCGGATCAATTTAGGCATAATTATATAATATCATCTAGGCCGATCAAATAATCGTCCTGGCCGATTTCCAAAAATATAGAATACCTAAACAGATCATGGAGGCAATTTCTTTCTATATTGAGCATATCGTCCTAGCCGATACAGGTATCATACAGGCCGATCAGTTAATTACGGCTGCCTTAACTAAGAAATCCTGATTAGATCTTCTATTTTGAATTCGATCATCCAGGACGATATAAATATCGTCCGGGCCGATGTGAGTAAAAACACAAGTTCTAAATCTCTCAAGTGTGTGTGTGTAGGGTTACTTAAAATCAGTCACTTCAAGTAATTACAATTGACTCAAAAAAGAAAAGAAGAAAATTACAGACTGACTCAATCCTAATCTACCCAATCTTGAGCTGAATTCAATTTGCGTCTAATCTTTGAGTCCTGAAAAGTCAGTAGAAAAAAGGCAGTCGTAGTGAAATAAGATTTGTTTGCTATCATCAAAATCATAATCTTTTTTTTTTTTTTTGACAAAAGCAAATTAATGCATTAAGAATCGAAAGCAAACTAATTACAAGTAATAAAAGGATCACATTCCTCCTTGATAAAATTCCATAACAAGGCCGCAATGCTTTCCAAAGAAAACCTATCAAAATAAAAGCTATTGTCCAAAGCCAAGTAGCACAACAATTAGCTACCTTATTATAATTCCTAGAAACATAATGGAAAATTACCTTATTGAAGTTATTCAACCAGCACGGATCCTTGTATGGCCACCTATCCATGATCCAATTATTCTTCTTCTTCAAAGAGTCTTGAATGAATTTGATAATATTTACATTATCACTTTCAACAGTTATTCCTTTGCATTCTAGCATCCAATCACAAACAAATTCTTTAACCGCAAGCACAGCATCTAGCTCAAGTTGAGCTATATCCCAATGAATTTTCTTCTTCCCAAAAGCACTGATAAATCTTCCCTTGAAGTCCCTGAAAATGCCACCAATCCCAGCTAGATTGGATGTAAGTAAAGAAGCATCCACATTGTTTTTAATCCAATCCTTTGGAGGAGGGCACCAAGAATCATGGGACTCCCTAAGGAGATTAGTGCCCTAACTTACAAGAAAAGGATTAGAGTTAGAAGTAGCCAAATAAAGAGCATTGGACGCTACCACAGAGCATGGCAAAGCAGGTTTTTGATGTTTGACTTCATTCCTATTTCGCCAGGACAAATAAACAACCGTGCAATATAATCTCATCATATCGGAATTCTGCATAGAGAATGTCTCCAAGCTCTGTAAACAGTTGTCCAAAGAGTGGAAAATTGGTATGTGAATACCCCATTCACGTATTTTCATATCACCTCAACCATATTATTTTACAATGAACCAAAATATGCTTCGATAAGATTCAATAGAATTACGTCTGCTAGCACAGTTTACAAAATCAAGATAAGTTTCGGTTCTGCATAAATAATTAGAGTGGAATAGCGCTCTCTTGCCTAAGCCCCACCCGAATACATTCAACTTTTTTGTTCAGTTTTTACTTCATTCACCCAATTAGAGAATCCAATTTCCTCTTCATTCAGGCTGTAGGAAGTAAATGGTATTCAAGAAAGGCAGAGCTGAACCTGTCTTTCCCCAGAACACCACTATTAATAATCTTGCTATCTCTCCCCTCCTGATCAGAAGTGATTTGAAGATCAGAAGAAATCAATTCTGATGAAATCCCTTGTATCTTTTATAGTTCCATCCCATTGCTTAAAGTAGCTGGCATTGATATAATGCATTTCAATGGTATTAACAATCCAAAAAGTTAGGCCACCGGTTATAATTATCAAATACAAGTATCATATATGAAATCATTGATCTATTACCTATTTGTCATACATCTATCCTTAAACCACATTCCTCAAAATTCTTTTTCCCCATCTGCGTTTTTGTTGCGAACCGTTATATCCGAAAGCCTTTGAGCAAGTGCTTTTGTGAAAGATTCATAGCATACTATCAGTCCCCAATATTTTATGTTTCATCAACTCTAGGCAACAATGAGATTGTGCTTCTGAAGAAAATTCAGGCTAATATTGATCTAAGATCTCCAATTTCAAAGCAAAGGGAGAGTGCAAACCCAAGCCACCAAATTCTTCTTGGTTACAAATATCAGTCCCAGCAACATAAAAATAAAATAAATATAAAAAGCATTCCTTAAGGCCATCTTTTTTAATTACCACAAAACCTTCTTCTTTCTCGCCGCCGCAGTTCGATTGGTTTCGTTAAGCTTGTTGTTGGTCCACAGTTCCTTCTGATCTCGCTACATAACTTTTCAATGTTCAGAAGCACTCTTTTGGGAACTAAAGAATTTGTAATCAAATAATTAGGCATGGAATGTAAAGGAGCTATCAATAAGGATGAGTTTACCTCCCAAAGAAAGAGACTCTTACTCCAAGCATTAAGTCTATCCATGAATTACTAATAAGCTCTTGAAAATCTGTCTATCTTTGGGTCTGTCTAAGAGAACATCTTCACTCCAAGATACATCATCTCCTTTACCATCTTAATGCCCAGCACTTTATAGTAGTCCTCCTCCTGCAGTTTTTCCTCACCATTTTACCGAACATAACTTGAGATTTGCTGAAGTTCACTCTTTGACCAGACCATTTGCAAAAAATCCTCCCTATAATCTCCATTAATTAGCCAAAGTAGTATGAAGCATGGGAGAAGATTAACACATCGTCTGCATACAAAAGATGTGTAATCTTTGGTCCTCAGATGAATTTGAATACTGCAGGAGAATGGCCTCTTTGATTGATTGCATTAGTCAATAGTTATGAAAACAAAAATAAAAAGGTAAGGTGAAGAGTGGGGCATCCTTGGCGAAACCCACTATAGAGCATTAATCCAATTGGAAATATTACCATTAATGAGAATAGAGAACCTCACTTCAGTAACACATTCCAAGAGCAATTTAGAAAATTGAGGCAGAAAACCATACAACTCGAGAACTTGATGAAGAGTAGCCCACTCCATACTATCATATGCTTGCTCCATGTCTAGTTTATTAGCCATTTCACCCTTTTTGTTTTTGAAACCTTGACTTATGAAACATTTCTTGAGCCAAAAGACAATTGTTCGGAAATAGATCTTCCAGGGTTTATATGCCAACTGTTCTTCAGATACCAATCTGAAAATAATTTCTTCAATCTATTTACAAGCATAGAGGCAATAATCTTGTAATTCAATTGGCAAAGACTAATGGTCTGAATAATTGCCGGAAACAAAGATTCTTGACTTTAGAAATCAAGATAATAAGAGTGTCCTTCCATTCTTTACACATGATACAGGTTTTAAAAAAGTTATTGACAGCTTTCCATAATGTTTCCCAAACAATACTCCAGAAGCTTTTGTAGAGAAGAGTAACCCCATGTTTGCCAGGAGATTTGTTATTACCCTTGCTGGAAGGACGAGCATTTCAACTCATTCACCGAGAACTCCTCATTAAGCAAACTGCTGTCCTCAGAACAAATCTGCTGTTGCTGTAACCGAAGGCCATCCTCTTAAACAACAACCTTGGGCTGCCATTTCTTCTAAAAAAGTCACAAAACCTTCTGAATTTGATCCTCATCTACTGCCAAATTGGTTGGACTCATCTTTGATTTGATTAATTCTATTCCATTTTCTACGAGCCGTTGCAAAATTGTGGAAAAGTTTAGAATTCATATCTCTACTTCTTCCATGCCATTTAGCTTTTGCTCTTTGGTTCCACCAAGTAGATAACCCTTCTTAAAAGTAACATTAAAACTCATGTCTATTCTTGTATTACAGATGCAATTTAAGATCATCTATGAGTCCAATTCTCCCCCAAAGCCTCCTTCCTGTGAAGATCAATAATCTCATTTTTCAGATCTTCCTTTAGAGTATTCAAGTCTTTGCATTTGTTTCTAGCTCAAAAAAATAATGCTTTTAGAGTTCGGCTGGTCTTCTTCTGGAGCACTTCATTCTCATTTCCCACTCCTTTTTTCTTCCATGAATGGCTGACAATACCTTACATGCCGGATAAGATCTCCAAGTATCTTCAAACCTGATAATTTTAGACTTGGAGACGAGCTCAGCATCCAATTTAAGAACTATTGGGACTATGATCTGAAGCAATTCTTGTAGGTGTTTATTAACAGCTGAGGGATCTTGTGAATGCAGATGATTTAAAAGACATCCTGTCAATCTCTCCCAAATACGTGAAGTCCCATCTTTGTTGTTACACCAAGTAAACCTTGGCCCAAATTAACCAATTCATGAAAATCCAAATTCACCATAAATCCTTTCATCTCTTTAGACCTTTAGAGAAAAGAAATCTCTTGCCTCCTCTCTTATCTTCCTGCTTAAAATGCAATTAAAATCCCGCCCCTATGATAGAGGGAATAGAATCTCCATACAATCTTCAAGTTGCTTCCATAAGTTGCTTCTCTCCAACACATCTACTACCATCATACACGGTAGAACACCTCCAACTTCCCATATTAGGAATCACAAGGTCACCAATAATAATCTGAGAAGAAGAATTCCTTAACCATAAAAGACACCAAAGTTACCTTCCAAAGCGACCCAAAGTCCCACCAGAGGTACCAATGCCGGATGATGCCAATATTCCCAATCCTTGCCAATAAACAGTAATCTCCCTGTTCATCCAATATGAAAATCTTGGTCTCCATAAGACCAATAAAGAAAACATTATGATCTCTAACTACTTCTTCAATAATAGGGAGGCTTCTTTCTGTTCTTTCTAGCCCCATACAATTCAAAACAAAATTGAATTCATTTACACATTAATGGGGGTTTCTCCCCATAATGGAACTCACCCTTCCATCTCTTTTTTCCGTTCTTCTTAAATCAGGTGTTCCACCGCCCAAGAGAGCTTCAATTCTTTGGCTCACTTCATCTTGGTAGCCCCACTTTGAGAATCACTTCCAAATGAGTAGGTAATTTTTTCTCCTTCCAACCATCTTTCTTTGAATTCACATCTTCTACATACTTGTCATTAATTTTCATCTTCACTGCAATCAGCTAAAATAGAAAATCTGTTATAGATTGGACTTCAGCTGTTTTTGTTTAATCCCTGACATTCACAGCCGTTGAATCAGCAAGCAGGTTTATTAACTGAATTCACATCATTCTGCTCAGTCACCAACTTTTCTTTGTTAACTTTTTTGGAGTCCTCAGCGATTGGTGTTTTGCTCTGTTTTCCATATTTTTCTTCTCCCCACGACTTTGCTGTAGCAATAAGTTGCTGTTAAACCTCCTATTGTTTTTGAACTGCACATGTATCCAAGGACCAAATTCTGAACTATTAATAGATTTCTTCCCATTTATCACTTCTTTATTATCTTCATTGTTAACATCAACTGGCTTCCCACTTTTTTGATCTAGAATTCCAATCGATACATTTTCTGGTCAAGAATTTTCTTCATGACCCACTTTGCCACAATGATAGCAAAGAAGATCAATCTTCTCGTATTCCACACGTTGAAAAAATCTGCCAGCCAAGCCTTCAACCCACACACCATTTAATATCTTCTTCTCCAATTCAATTCTAACACAAATACGGGCAAATTCACGTTTCCCCCACCGAAATGTATTACCATCAAAATACATAGGTGTTCTGATATAAGAAGCAATCCTTGCCAAATTGTCTTCATCCTAGCAGTATAGTGGTAAGTTCGGGAGTCTGATCCACACAGGAGCTGATATACACTTGAAAGAATTAGGATCGAATTCAGGACACCATCTGTCCATACCAACAATGAATCCACTAACATACCAAGGTCCTCCATTCAAAATTTCTTCCACCGCATCATTCGTCTTGAACGAACAGAGTATCCAGTTCATGCCCATGGAGGTCATATGAAATCCCCCATATTTGCTCCACTGTTTTCTCAATTTGATACTACAAATTTAAAATGGAATGTTACTTCCCAAAATTTAATAACAATTGAGTTCTTCAGAATTTCAACATTCTTCACCACCTTATCAGAGTTCATCTTCACTTCCAATCCATCATCAGTAAATTCTACTTGATCCTTGTTGAAAGATATCTTAATATGCTTTGGCTTCGACTAAGCCTCAGCAATCTCATTTTTGTTACCCTGGATAACTGAATCACTCAGACTATCCTTCATGATCAAGGGAACCTCAACATTCTTCAAATGACCTGCATCCACCATCGCAATATTATCCACATTTCGATCTTCCATCAGCGAAACATTCTTCTTAACATTCCGATCCTTCCTCAAATCAAGAACTCCAGCAAAATTGTTAACTCGTAAGGTAAAATCCTCCGGAACAGTCGGTTCAAGAACAGACAACTCTTTATTTCTATCTTCATCAAAATTCTTTGAAGCAACACAATCATTCAACAAGACATTCTTTCCCTTACCTTCCACTGCAATCGAACGACATTGAGGCTTCATTCCTTCCCTGATTACGATTCCATTAAACAATTTTCCAGTAGCTCGTAAAGAGCCAGATGAACGTTGGATGTTCATGAATCAACGACGAAGAGCCGCCGGCGAAGCACCGGCGTCGCCTCCTTTCGCCGTGGATTTCCCGCGGTAACGGAAATTCAAAAAACACACCTGAACGCTTTCTCTCTCTAGAAAATCCTCAGAGCTTCTCTCTCTAGAAAAATAGATAAGGCACACTCAATTGTTACATCATATCAAAATCATAATCCAAAAACATGTTTGTAACACACAAATCATGCTTAATTTTGTATGAATGTAGATGACCCCATTTCATACTTTAGGAGTCATCTGTATGAACTTACATTGAGTAGTATGAACAGTACAAAAAAATGAGTTCATTTGGGATGAATTAGTATGCACCCATTTTGTACATTGTGAATCATTTGTACAAACTAACTTTGTACATTACAAATAGTTCAAAAAGATGAGTTCATTTGGGATTACCTGGTACACACCCATTTCGTTCTCTGTGAGTTGTATGCCCGAACAACCTTTGTATAGTACGAACAATTTAAAAAATTCAAGACATAATTTGATTAACTTCATTTTGGAGGAAATAAATATGACAAATCATCCAGTATAATTAGAAATCATACAATACGATTAGTTTTAAAATTTTTAAGTTTTGACTCTCTCCCACAAAATGTGTGTGCACGGTTACCCAATTACAATCACACTCTTTTTTTTTTTTTTTTTGAAGAAATGCAGAAATTGTATTATAATGAAAGAGAAGATAACCTAATACAAACTAGAAAATAGAAGCAAATGATCCTTTTTTCTATAAGAAAAATGGACCTTATTGAAACTAAGTTTGTTAATTTAAACTTTTCATAAATGACATGAAATCCATTGTCTCCTATTATGAAACTTTTGAGATGCAGGGGATACCAAAATAGAAGACAACCCGAAGGTTGATTAGTATCCCAGAGTTCCCATCCAGTTGGAGAATAAAAGATAGTAAAGATCCCAAAATCATTTAGACAAAGTTTAAAATAACAAAAGAAAATAAAGTAAAGGAAACATAAGCTAGAAAGAAAATTACAAATTAATAATAAATTCCAAAAGTTTGGTATTGATTCTCCAAACTTTATTATCATATGCTCCATCTTCAAGCAAAATCTAGGATTGTTGTTGTCCAAGGAAGAATCTTTACTCATTATCAATGAGATAAACAATAAGAAGAACCTCCATTCTTCTCTTTGTGATCAGCCATCTTTATTCTAGGAAGTTCTTTAATCGGACCCAAAGTTTGAAGTTCTTTGAATAAAATGTGTTTTGACCCGAGTGAATTAATCTTCTTGCTAAACAAATTCTTGTCTTTCTTAAGAATTATTTTTTTGAAATTAAAACTAATATCTGAATGGGGAGAATAATCAGAGATTGTGGATGAAATGGGATTGCCACTAACAAATGAAAAAGCCGCCGAAGTAGTTGAGGGAGATGCAATTGCAGAAACTGTTGTAACTTCCTCCCGAAAACCAAGAATTTTGACTTCAAAATCTGGTTTGTGAGTTCCCAATAATCCAGCTCTTAGAGTTGATTCTATAGCCTTTTTTTCAGCATTTGCATTATCTTCAGTCGTCAAATTTGTTGATGGTTCTGTTATGCAAGTTCCCAATATTTCAGCATTATTAAAAAGAGTTGTAGCCGTCAATTCTGTTTAGGGAGAAATTCCAGCTCCTTGATTAGTCAAAACTGATTCAGCCTCCTTTTCTTCCTCCAAATTATGTGGAATTTTGAATTTGATTGTTGATCGCGTTGGAGAGAAATCCGGAGCTAGAGTCTCAACCACCTTTGGATCAATCAAAGTATCATTATTAATATGAACTGCATTTGATGACACTGAAATTCCTAATTGATACAAATATTTTAAACTTTCAAAATCTGAAATCTGAAATTCCAGATTTTCAGTAATTGTATTTTCTTTTTTACAAGTTTCATTTAATACATTAGCCATCTCCTCAGCTAAGGCATTAAATGAATTAGAAACACCAACTAACTTCCGAGAAGTATGCTGATTGAATTTCAAATTACAATCACACTCTCTCAAACTCAAAAAATTAAAAATTTATAAACTTCATTACATGAAATACTAATCTACTTTGTCTAGAAGTCTTCAGCAGTTTGTAGTATGATTTTCCTGAAATATTAGTACAAACAAACAACAAACAGAAAATGTTCAATACCTGCTAGAAGAAATGATAAAGTTACATAACAATAATATTTTTCTATCATCGAAAACATTTTCTCAAGCTAGATTCTTGTGATGCAATAATATCCCCCTTTTTTATGATGACAAAAATAATTATTATTTGAATTACAAAAAAAAAAAATTATTTTCTCCTAAACTCCCCATCAATGAAGTTAAAAAAAATAAATAACATGAGGATCATAAACATTTAATCCCTTTTTTTTATTTTTATTTTATAAATAAACACAAAATAGACACAAAACACAATACACAAAAATAAAGTACATACGAAACATAAGAAAACACTAGGAAACCAAAATCCATAAACTAACTCCCCCAGAGAACATAAATTTTAAAATAACAACAAAATAAATTCATAAAACCAAAAGACCTCAAATAGAACACCAACAATAAATCAAACCAAAATACAAACAATAACCTCCCCATATTTTATCATTTAAAAAAAAAATAATCTCCAAAAAAATAAGTTACTATAGACAAATCTAATAATTGATATATAAGAGAATTTTAAACTAATTACACAAACAACATTAAACTCTTGATTGAAAAAGTAAGACTCAAATTTTAAATCAAAGAACAATTTAGATAAGGAAAGTTGAACAGGTTCAAGGTTTTCTCTAGAATACATAAATATTAAAAAGAATAATAATCATAAAATTAGTTAAATTGAAATATTATAATTTTAAATTCAATAGTTAAAATTATTCTTAATGTAAGGATTTTCTAAGAATTAAAGTATAGGATAGAACTAAATGTAGTGTGGGCTCATTTCATGCCTCTTTATCTATAAGAAATATTTGAGTAGTGAACATTATGCATATTTTTATTTTGGGCTCATTTTGTGCCTATTTTAAAATTTGGAAATATTGTGCATCTTTTCATTTCGGCTCATTTTGTTCCTCTTTTGACATTTCATTCTTTCCACAACTCGAATTAGTAAATCTTAGCTTGTGTGATTATATTACAAATAAGAGAAAAACTTTTCTCAATGAAATAAGAATAATCCACAAAACAAAATCCTATTATCAAGTATAGAATCAACACATTGAATAAGAAAATAAAAGAAACATTAGTATCTAATTTTGTAACAATTATAACTATAAGAAACATATCTATTAGAACATTGAAATGATCTTATTATATAAATTTAATTTGTAAATTAATTTAATGTTCGGGAAACAAACAATAGTTTTTCTATGAAACTAAGTTGTAATGCTGAATATTTTAAAATTTTCTCTTTGATCAATATTAATAATTTATATAATAGATACTTAAGAATAATTTAAGGGGATTAAAAAAATAACACAAGATAAACTTTGCATTAAACATTTAAATCAAGTACATCTAATACAGAAAAACAAAAACAACACAAAGCCATCACATGAGTATAAAATAAAACAAAACATGCCATAAGTACAATAGAAAATGAAAACTAGTAAGATGGAGGAACTAGATCTGGATGTGACTGAGGAGAAGTGAACATAGAAAAGTAGCTGTTGATTTTAGTTACTTGAGTGTTCAAAGAGTCAAATTTTCCTCAAATCCAACCCATATATTCATTATATCCTGTATCCTGCTGGTTTAAGTGAGTCTTAATATGATCAAACAATTGATCAAAATGAGATTTAAGTCTATCAAATTGCTAAACCATTTCTCAATAGACATGATGATTAGGTCCAAGTGTAGGTTTATGTCCTCCTTCTTCATCAAAATCTTCTCCTTTATCCCCTTAGTCCAGGTTAAAAATAAAACAAAAGGAAGCATCAATGAAATATGTTGGAAGCTAAGTAGGTGGATCGGGATAAATCAAGTTATATTTCTTCTCAAAAATATAAGCGATTAGATTTCCTAAAGCCACACTCTTATTTCATCTTTTGTTAGGAAGTCTAATGTTGGTAAGTTTATAGATATAGTCCAGAATTAATTGGGGTTCATATATTGGACTGTTTGTTATAATAAGATATGTGAGTGTATAAAGCAAAGGAGTTAGGTTGATACAATCAACAGCCTTAGGAATGATGAAAGTATTTAATATATGATGGATAATCCTAGCATTTTGATTCAAGGTGTACACATGAAATAGGTGATTGACTGTAGTGACACCTCAAAGGGTTTGATTGATAGTAGACGAGTCAAAATCAGACCTTAAAGTCATTGTGTGTACCCTTAACCCTTAAGTTCTAAGATGAAGGTAAGTGCCTAAATCTTCCTCTATGATCTCTACTCTCTATTTAAAAACATAACATGACATCATGGAATGGTTTTCATTCATTCTCAGATTGGAAACGAATTAATGATATGTGTTATGATAGAAAGCATAGATTAAGGTGAGAATGAACAGAAATTGGGTAGAATCAATAAGAGGCATTATAGAAACGTTAATATCTCTTTTGATGAGGAGATAAGGAGTTATTTTAATATCAAAGAAGCACAGGTAGGCTTCTTCATTCTCTTTGGATAGGAAGTTTTATTTGATTGAGTAGAACAAAAAGAAGAGCCTTTGGAGATTCTAGCCCTCTTACTGCTGCTTGCCATTTAGAGAGTTTTGAACACAAGATGATTTAAGATTGAAAAAGATTGGTGAAGAAAACTCAACAAATTCATTTCAATTTAAAGAAAATGACATGATCATATAGTACAAAACAATGTTCTTATGTTTAACTTTTCATTCATACAATGCAAAAATGTTTCGTAGATACAAATGAAAATTGTAAAAAATGAAATGCCATTTCATAAACTGCCATTTTTTAGGAGTCATTTTGTACAGATTTTTGACCAAAATGATTGTAAAGACAAATATGTGTTTTTCCATGATGATTAAATAATAATGATTGTACACTGGTACTTAGGTTCGTCCACATACATAATGACAACAGAATTGTACAGAAAAAGAGGTGTTCATCCGGGATGATCTTCAAAAATAACTACCCTTTGAATAACCTCCCTATTTAACAGACAAAAAATGAAGTATTCATACAAAAGGATGACCTATTTGTACATTATAATTTGCTTACAAAAATATATCTTTCATCTTACAAACTTAGAAAAATTATTAAGCCAAATCTAGTGATATCGCATTGCACTAAAGTGGTTCGTACATTATGACTAAAAAATTTTTTTTTTATTTGCACATTTTAATAATGACACTTTTGAAAAAATAAGTCAAAGAAGATCCATGAGAAAATAAAACAAAAATAGTACAAAATAGAAATAAAACCTAAATAAAGAAAAATAAAAATCAATAAACAAATAAAAATAAATCACTAACAACAAGAAAACCTAAACACTAAGAATAAGTTACATAACAAATGAAATTTGCTGAATTTTAATTCTCAAACATGAATATTAATTATACCCAATCTTGTTCTTAAGGTGCTAAACATTTTAAAATCAAGTGATTTTGTGAAAATGTCTATAAGTTGATTTTCAGTAGCTACATGATTTAGCTTAATTTCTCCTTTAGTCACATGATCTCTAACGAAGTGATGTCTTACATCTATATTCTTAGTTCTAGAATATGGAATAGGTTTCTTTGAAATGTATATGACACTTGTATTATCACAAAAAATTAGAATAATGCCAAAAGAAAATCCTAAATCAATAAGTTGTTATAATCAAAGAACTTGTGGCACATAACAATTAAAGGTAATGTATTCAAGTTAAGATGTAGAAAGGGCTACTAAATTTTATTTTCCTGTAGACCAAGGAACTAAAGAGTTTTTAATGAATTGATAAGTTTTAGATGTACCTTTCTGATCAACCCTATATTCTGTGAAATCTAAATCAGAATATTCAATGATTTCAAAAAAAGAGCTATGCCTTGGATATCATATTCCTAAGTTTTGAGTTCCTAATAGATATCTCAGAATTCTTTTAACAATAATAAAATGAGGTTCTTTTGGACCAGCTTAAAATCTAGCACAAAGATAAACACTAAACATCACATCTAGTCTGCTAGTAGTTAAGTAAAGTAAAGATCCAAGTTTTCCTCTAAATATCTTTTAATCAATAGATTTGTCCTTAGAGTCCTTGTCTAACTCACTGATGAACTAGTTGGTGTACTAATTTATTTAGCTTTATCCATTTCATATTTCTTAAGGATATCCTTAGTATAGTTTGAGTGACTCAAGAATGTTCCATTGTCTTTCTGTCTTATGTTAAAACTAAGAAAGTAACTCAAGTCTCCCATCAAACTCATTTCAAATTTGCTATTCATTATTTTTGAAACTCATCACAAAGTTTTTTATTAGTGGATCCGAACAAGATATCATCAACATATAATTGAATAATGAGTATATCATCTCTGCTCTTTTTAAGAAGAGAGTGGTGTCAATACTTCTTTTAATAAAAGATCTTTCTAGAAGGAACTAGCTTAGCCTTTCACACCATACCCTAGGTGCCTGTTTTAGTTAATACAATGCATTTTTTAATTTAAACACATGTTTAGGGAATTGCAAATTTTCTAAACCTGGAGGTTGCTCAACATAAACATACTCTTATATCACCATATTAAGAAATGCACTTTTAACATTTACTTAAAATAATTAAAAACCTTTAAAATAAGCAAAGGCTAGTAACACTCTTATCACTTCAAGTCAAGCTGCTATGGAAAACATTTTCTTAAAATTAATCTCTTCTATTTGATTGTATCCCTTTGCCACTAATCTTGCTTTAGTCCTAATCACTACACCTAAATCATTAATCTTAATTTTTAAAACCCACTTAGTTCCAACAACACTTTGATTTTTAGTTCTTTCAAATTACTCCCAAACATCATTTTTAATAAATTGATTCAATTCTTCTTGCATAGAAAAAATCCAAAATTCATCATAAAGTACTTGATTTATATTAGTGGTTTCAATCATTAAAATAAAGGCTGGGTGGTTCACTTCTTTGTTAAATCCATGCCTAATCCTAACACCTTCACTCGTGTCTCCTAAAATAAGTTCTTTAGGATGACTCTTAGGATATTTTTATTCTCAATGCAACATAATTTTTATTTCAACCTTTCTTTAAGATTTGTAGTTTCAATACTTTGGGTTATTTCTTCGACATCTTCTTCTTCTTCCAACTTAGACCCTTCTGAAATATTAGATTCAGCAAAAATAATATGGGTGGTCTCAAAAACTATCAAAGTCCTTATATTAAAAGATCCATAAAATTTGCCAACACTTGAATATCTCAGAAATATTTCCTCATCAGATTTAAGATAAAATTTTCCTAACAAAGTTTTACCATTATTATGAATAAATATCTTTCATCCAAAGATATGTAGATGTGCAAGGTTAGTTGTTCTTACCTTATGAAGTTCATAGGATGTCTTGTTCAACTTAGATCTAATATTCACCCTATTTAAATCATAACAGGCAGTATTAACCACTTCAGCCCAAAATTATTTTGAAAGTGAATATTTAGCCAAAATGGCTCTAGCAGCTTCTATTAAATTTTTGTTTTTCCTCTTAACAATCCCATTTTATTGAGGGGTCCTAGGTGCTAAAAAGTTTTGATCAATTACTTACTCTTTACAGAAAAACTTTAAATTTTTTATTTTCAAATTCTACTCCAAGATCACTTTGAATTGAAAGAATTTTATAACCTAGCTTCCCTTAAATCAAAGTAAAAAAAAAAAGTCTAAACTCTTCGAAAGATTCACTCTATTATGATAAGAATCTAATCCAAGTGAATCTTGAATAATCATCAATAATTATATACCCAAAAACTTTCCCTCCTAAAGTTACAGTGTTAACTGATCCAAAAAGAACCATATGTATGACTTCTTATGGTATTCTAGTTCTAAGAACTTTAATTGAATGAAAGAAGAACTTGACTTGTTTTTCTAATTGACATGAATCACACAAGTGATCTTTCGTAAAATCTAATTTGGGTATACCTCTAACCATTTTTTTTTGGGTAATCTTCCTAACACTTTTCATGCTAGTATGACAAAGTCTTCTATACCATAACTAAGATTCATCCGTGGTAGTTTTAAGACAAAAAGCATTATAAGATTTAAAAAAAAATAAAATCAAGAATGTATACATTATCTATCCTATTTTCATACAACACATCAATTCCATTTAGGCTTATAATGCAGCATGTAGGTAAAACTTTAATATTAAAACCCCTATACAAAGCTGACTAATACTTAATAAGCTATGTTTTAAGCCTTAACCAATAAAACATTCTTAATAAAAAAAATTGTTCTTATTGCCAATCATACTTAGACCTACCACTCTCCTGGTGGTATTATCTCCTAGTGTCAATTTTCTCCCCTCCTTGGCCTCTAGTGATACGAATTGAGTTGTATCTTCTGTGATATATTTTTAACTTCCATTATCCAGGTATCAAATGCTCTCATGATGGCTTGTATGATAGTGTTTCTATAAAATTGTCAAACGTTAGAATTGGGAACCCAAATAAATTTGGGTTCACCTTTTGATAATGAAAATCCAGATGCATGCTTAATATGCTGTGATTTATTCATTTTAGGTCTCCACACTAGAAATGTTCTACTATGAATTGTTTAATTGTGGTAAATATGTCCTATCATTTCACATTAAAAGCAGTTAACACCAAGAAAATAATTTATCAATCTATGTAAGTTATAATGACTTTTCCTAGGTTTTGAAATTATATGCTTTTGATAATTATTGTAAAATTATTCAAGTGTGGGAAGTTATTTTTCTTATAAGCTTTTAGTTTTTCTTTATGATATAAGTTTGCACTTTCTAAAATTGAATTATCAACTTCCAACTCATGCTCTCTCTAATCATCTTCAGTTATAGACACCTTAAAATCATTCTCAAGATTAGTAGAGGATGTTTTCATTAAATCATGTTTCTTATTCAAATCATCAATTTCATCCAACAAGCCCATGTGGATGCTTTTTATGGATGCATGATCTTTTCTAAGATTTTCATATTCTTTTTTGTAAATTCAAATTTTGAGGTTAAGATTTTAATGCAATTTTTTTAGCTTCCAATATTTATTATGAATTTTCTTAGAAATATTAAATAATTAAATATAGGACAAGTCACATTCATCCTCTTGATTTGAATGATCAAGTTTATCTTCCATTAAGCATAAGTTTATGACTTCCTCTTCTACTTTTATTTTTGAGGTGTCTTAAGTTTAGTCAGCCTAGGAAGCTCTTTACATTCTTCTCTTTCCCCTCCTAAAATTAGTTTTCTCCTCAATTTTCTCCTTGCTAGAGTTAGCTTTGAGATTTAGGAAATCTATTTTTATATATTTAAGCTTCCAACATTCATAAAAAAATGAATTCATTAGAGATTTTCATATCTTTTTAAACTTACCTTTATTCCAATGCTGACGTCTCCATTGCTTTCTTCTAAAAAATCTTTTAAAATGCATAGTCATATTAGCAATATCTTCTTCATACTTAGGCATTGATTAATCACTCTCTAAATCATTAATTTTCAAATCAACATTCTTCTCTGTCTTCTTGTCACCTGCATCAATCTATCTTTGATTCACTTCTTGCTCATATGTAATCAATGATCCAAGCATATTGTTAATAGAATATATCTTCAGATCTTTCAACTATGTTATGGCAATTATCTTTGCATCATAAGTAGTAGGTAAACAAAGTAAGATTTCATTATCCTTTTTTGAATTAGTTAGTTCTCTACCTAAAGTATGCAATGAGGTAACAATAGGATTAAAATGTGTATACATATCAAAAATTGAGTCCTTCAATTTCATGTGAAAAAGTTCATAGTCGTATAATAAAATATTCAATCTAGATTACTTAACTTCTTCTATCCCTTCATAAGTTATGCAAAGTTGATCCAAAATTTTTTTCCAAAATTATAGGCAGAAACATGCATATAGTTTTCTTATTTCAATGAACAAAACAAAACTATTTAAACATTTTGCATTTAGCTATGCTAATTCTTTTTCTTTCTATGTCAAATTAGTAAAGGGTGTTTCAACTCTAATGCCATCAACAAGTCTAGTGGGTCTAGAGTAACCTTCCTATACTAATATCCACATGTGATAGTCAAGTGATTGCAAAAAAATAGACATGCAAGTTTTCCAAAAATCAAAAGGGTTGTTATTGAATAAAGGTGGTCTAGTGATAAAGTATCCTTCAAGAGTGATCCGATTTCCAAAAGTAGCCATGAATGTTTTAAAAAGTAGTCTAAACATTAATTTTTGAAATATGCTTTAATATCACTTAAAATATCGAATAGTTTGTTAGACCTTATTGAACTGTCCCATGGCTAACCAAGAGGGGGGGGGGGGAATTGGTAATTTTAAAAATCTTCTTAGTTTTTCAAAACAATATTTAGAAATTTTAAACAATAATCCTGAAATATATTGCTGTGTAATAATCTGATTATCACAATAAATTTTTCAACCATAAAATATTAAAGCACAGAAAAATAAAAGTACTAAAAAAGTAAAGTGAATAGAAGAACACCAAATTTATATGGGATCGATCCAAACTAGACCTAAGTCCACTTACTAAATACTTCTTCTTAAGGAAGTTCACTAAATTGAAGGTCTCTCCTTTTTCCCCCACTGTAAGGCTTAGAACCCCTTACAAACTCTCTTCCACCAACCCGGTGTGGTAGAGTATCAACATCCTTTCTCATCCTCATGGTGATGATAGAAAATATTCATCCTTTCTCACCCTCGTGGTGATGGTAGAGTACAAACGTCCTTTCTCACCCTCCTAGTGATGGCAGTACCAACATCCTTTCTTACTCTCCTAGTGAAGATAGAGTACTATAGCACAATATTGAATATCTTCTCTAAAAAACCTCCATAGGAGATGGGCAAAGTTTTGAAGAAGAAAAATAGATTCTCGCTTTGGGAAACCTTGTGAATCCCTTACAACTCCCCCTCACTTGATCTCTCACAATTCACTCTCACAATCTATCCCAAGCAATTGCACTCAATGGACACACTTATGAGAATATCATAATAAAAGGCATGAGTTTCAATTTTTGAAACACAAGAGAGGTCTTCCACAAAATTGAAAATTACAAGTCAACCAACCTACATTCGTATAGTACAATCAAGGATCATCTGTATAAACAATTTAAAAATCCATGTACAAACTTGTACGAACCTTATTTCAAACTCTGTTAGTCATCTATATGAATTGAAATCATACTGTATGAATAGCACAACACTATACTTATTCATCTGGTATGATCCTGTACAAACCTTATTTCATGCTATATCAGTCATCTATACGAATTGACATCTTACAATACGATAGTTAACACAAATCATGTTTCATTTGGTACAAACATGGATGGCCCCATTTCATACTCTATGATTTATCTGTAAAAACATATATCGTATAATTTGAACAGTACAAAAAATAAATGAGTTTATTTGGGATGAAGTGGTATACACCCATTTCACACTATGTGAATAATCTATATGAACCAACTTTGTATAGTACGAATAGTTTAAAAACAAATGAGTTCATTTGGGAAGAATTGGTAAGCACCAATTTCGTAATCTGTTAGTCGCCTGTTTAAATAAACTTTGTATAGTACGAACAATCTAGAAATTGTAAGACATTAGATGAAAGAAATATGACAAATTATCTAGTATGATTGGAAATCATATATTATAATTAAATTTTAAAATTGAAGTTTTAACTCACTCCTCTAGTGTATGTGTGCACGGTAACCTAATTACTGTCACACTCTCTCAAACTCAAGAAAAATAGAAAATTTATAGACATCATTAAATGAAACACTAATCTTCTATGTCTTGAAGTCTTCAGTAGTCTAGAGTATAATTTTTCCTAAAATTTTAGTACACACAAACAACAAATAAAAAATGTCCAGTACATATTAAGAAGAAAGATAAAATAATAGATCAATAATATTTCTCTATCATTAAAAACACATTCTCAATCTGAATTCTTGAATTTTAACAAGGCTCTTTAATTAAGCTTTCACAAAGTCTTATTTCAAGACTTTTTACTACTAAAGTGTTCTGAGTGGGAGCAAAAAGGTGCTTAGGAATGCTTTAGAAGAGAGAAGATAGGGAGTGTTTTGTAAGGGAGATTTGTGAGAATTTAGAAGGTTTCTCCAAGTAAGGTTCTTCATCATCTTTTTAAATTTGCTACCTTAATCCTTTGGAGGCTCCGAGAAGACATTCTACAGCATTAGTTATTGGTTCTCTACCATCTCTAGGTGGGAGAAAAAAGATTATTTGTTTTTTGTCATCTCTAGGAGGGAGAAAAATGATTCCATGCTCTCTGCCTTTACCCGGAGGATGAAAAATAGTAAGGTCCTCTACCACACCGAGTTAGTGGAAGAGATTTTGTATGGGCTTCTACACCTTACTGTGGAGGCCAAAGGAGAGACACTTCTACTAGTGGAATATCTAGAAAATGTGGTTTTCGTGGAGCAGACGTAGATCAGGCTGGACAAAACCATAATAAATTCTGATGTTTTTGTTCTTATTTTTTTCACTTTTTTTATTTTTCCTTTTGATTTACTATGTCGTTGAAAAACTCTAATTTTTTTATAATTTATGAAATTAACTCACTTTATCATTGGGTGGTAAGAGGTGTTTGTTTTAGAAATTAAAAAGGCTATAAAAAGATTTTCTTTTAGTTAAAGATTTTTTTTTAAAAAAAAATAATCGATTACCCCCCCACCCCCCCACCCTCTTGGCATGCCTCAGGCAGGTTCTTTGAGTTCTCCCAACTTCCTAAAACTTTTAGCGTCCCCTCCTCTTATGATTCAAAGTTGGATAACTAGTATCTCATCTCAAGATCACTTTAACAACTCTTAATTAAAAGTCAAATACATCAAATTACGTTTAATATTTAAAAGGCAAACTAGACTCAATCACAACCTGTAGGCTTATCATATGGAGTCATAATTAAAGTTATGCCAAGTAGTTAGGAATATCAAAATATTAAAATGCTCAAACCACGGCCACACTTGGACATGCTCTCTTAATTTTGAAGGGGGACATATACATGCATAACACCTATATAAATTCTGTTTATTTTAAAAGCTTATTTATGCTCCCTTTCTTTTAATAGCACTTTAAGAGAATTGTAGCTTGCAAAAGATATATTAGCATCCAAAACATCCCTAACTTAAGGGTAATCTTAACACCTATCACATTAATACACTGATTATAGAAATTAAGTAAATAATCAATATATTATGTCAATTAACATGTAGTGAAAACTTGAAAAACTAGGTGCACAATAGCAGGAATGTAAAACAATAGCCCACCCAAGACTATAGTTGGTTTCCCTAGCAAACAATTTAAAGTATGTGATGTAGCAGGTTATGGTTTGGGTGCATCCTATATATGATGGTTAATTAAAGTTTTCTATTGTTCTGGTTGGTTGACAGGCTTAAGGGGTGATTTAATTAAAGTTTTGATAATAATATTTTAAAGTTAAGTTTAAGATGTATTTTAAGTATTGAGTGATTACTATCTTTGATAAACCAGGGCCATGAAGTTTATTTCATCTTTCTTGGGGCTAACTTAATAGCCTCGTTAGATTACTTAGTAATAACTGGTATTAATTTACTTAGTAATATAAAGGTTAATGGTTTACAAATTTTTAATTAAGCTTAGTGATTGTTGGTTTTATTGTTTTATTGAATTTAGAGTAATTAATGAATTTTTAGAATATTGGATTATTTAAATGTGTTAATTAAGAGGTCAAATTTTGACTTTTTAAATTAAAGAAAATTCTATAACTTCAAGATTTTTTATGAAATATTAAATTTTAAGATGAGTGATTAGACACTAAGTTTATAGGATCTGAGTTTTTTTATATTTAATTATGAATTATTGAAGTTTTGACTTAGTTTTTAACTACGACTGACCAAATTGTTAACTTTTTTACTTTAATATTATTATGGAGGTTTTATGTTTTAAATAAATATTAGACCATAAATGAAATTTAATTCCTTCAAGCTTGTTTGATTTGGAATTTTGTGGAATTAATTATGATTTTTCAACAATTTGATATTTATTTGATTTAATTAAAGGGCTTCAAATGATCTGAATCCAAATTGACTCCAAACATCTTGAAATCGATCCCAAAGGTCACTAATGATATAATGGAGTGTTTTTAAGTGTTTGATAAATTTTTATAGTTTTACTTATTTTTAATTTTTTAAATTAATTAAATAAAAAATTTCACTTAAAATTTAACTAAACATAAAATTGGAGTCCAATAAAGGGTTTTTTTTTATTAAAGGGATTAGTTATGGTCAGTTTGAAATACTATTTGTAATTTCTATATTTTATTTGAATTTATTATAATTTTTAGAGTTTTTATTGCTTAATTAATGGTCAAATATTAAATTAATTTAATAATTAGCTTAATTATTTTTAAAAATCTATGGGGATTTTTTTCTAGAGAATAGCATGTTACCAAGTTTAAATTGGTTCAAGTTTCATGTCTATTGCATGTAAGTTCAATTTCCTAATTTAATCTACATGACTAGAATTAGTCCTTAATTATTGTCTTTAAGATAACACTAAGTTGTAAGTTTTAAATCAATGTAACTAACCCTTAGACAAACAAATATGCATCACACAAACATCACAATCAAGAATCATAGAGCTAGGAGACCCTAAACTAAGTGCGTGTGAATCCTATTTATGAACATAAATGCATAACTTAAAGATAAAGATAATTAAAGGATGATTATTCAAGGTATGCTTATACATTAACCTTTCAGCCGTCAATTTAAATCAACTGAACTCAAATTGTGTTTAAAATTTTACGACTAAACTCATTACACTCAAGGGTTTAATGTAGATAGTTTAAAGATAAAACTTCAAAATTATGTATTAAAATATAGATTTTTGAATTTAGAAATTGAAAAAGTAAAAATAAATATTCTCTAGTTAAAACATTTTAAAATAAGAATTTTTTGAAGTTTGAAAGTATTCGGATTAAAATTTAATTAAATATTCAAATATTAAAAGTTTAAAATTATTTCAGTTGCTACATGGTGTAACTCAGTATCTCCTTTGGTAACATTATCCCTAATAATGTGATGTCTTTTGTTAAAATGTTTGGTTCTAGAATGTTAGAAGAATTTTTAGAAATGCATATGGCACTAGTATTATCACATAGATTTGAAAATGTGCATACATGTAATCCTAAATCTAGAATTTGTTGCTTCAACCAAATGACTTGGGCCACATAACTTCTTAAGTTAATGTACTCAGTTTCAGCAGTGGAAAGTGCAATAAAGTTTTATTTTCTAGTAGATCAAGAGACTAAGGACTGTCCTATAAATTAGTAGGTTCCAGAAGTGCTCTTTTCTATCCACCCTACACCATGCAAAATCAAAATTAGAATATCTAATAGTTTCAAAAGAAGTGTTATTCCTAGGATACCAGATTCCTAAGTTTTGGGCCCCTTAAGAGATATCTAAGGATTCTCTTAACTGCAGTTTGATGGAATTCTTTAAGATTAGCTTGAAATCTAGCATAGAGACAAACACTAAATATTATATCAGGTCAGTTAGCATTCAAGTAAAGAAGTGATCCTATTATTCCTCTATACTTCTTTTGATCAACAAATTTTCTATTTGAATCCTTATCTAGCTGAACACTAGAGCTCATGGGAGTGTTTATTAGCTTGACTTTATCCATTTCATATTTCTCCAAGATATCCTTATTGTACTTGGATTGATTAATAAAGGTTTTATCATCCATTTGTCTTATGTTAAACCCCAAAATGAAGGATAATTCTCCCATGAAACTCATCTCAAACTCTTTACTCATTATTATAGAAAAATCATTACATAACTTGTTATCAATAGATCCAAAAAGTTTAACATCAACATAGATTTGAACAATGAGTAACATCTCCTTCTTTCCTTAGAAAAAGGGTGGTGTCTACACTCCCCTTAACAAACTCCCTCTCTAGTAGGAATGTGTTAAGCCTCTCATACCATGCTCAGAGTGCCTATTTTAATCCATATAAGGACTTTTTTAATTTGTAACCATGATTTGGAAATTAGGAACTCTCAAAATTTGGGTGTTGCTCCGTAAATACATCTTTTTTACTACCCCATTTAAAAGTCACTTTTGACATTCTTTTAAAAAATCTTAAATCTCTTATAACATGCAATGGCTAGTAGCACTCTAATAGCTTCCAATCAAGCTACAAGGGAATTGGTCACCTCAAAATCAATCCTTTCTATTTCATTGTACCCCTTAGCCACCAATCTTTCCTTATTCCTAACCACCACACAAGAATCATTCATTTTATTCTTAAAGACACATTTGGTTCCTACAACACTTTGGCTCTTCCAACTTTCTACAAGCTCCCAAACATCATTCCTCACCAATTGGTTAAGTTCTTCTTGTATAGTTAAGATCCAAAATTTATCAAAAAGGGCTTGATTGATGTTGGTGGGTTCAGCCATTGAGATAAACACATAGTGGTTTACTTCCTTCCTAAGATCCTGCCTAGTTCTAACACCTTTATAAGGGTCTCTTAAGATTAGTTCTTTAAGATGGCTCAAAGAATATCTCTAATCTCTAGACAAAGTTTTTTGAGAATCTACCCTTTTCTCAAGATTTGCAATTTCTACTCGGGTAATCTCACAAACTCCATCAGTGTTTTGATTCTCTACCCTTTTCTCCTTATTTATAGTTTCTACTCCTTGTGTAATCTCTCCTACTTCATCTTCTTCCTCAACTTTATACTTCTTAGGACCAGATTCATCGAATACTACATGAGTAGTCTCCTCCACCACTATTGTCCTCTTGTTAAACATTCTAAAGGATTTCTCACACTTGAATATCCCAAGAACACTCCATTAGAATTTGGGTCAAATTTTCCTAACAGTGATTTTCCATTATTAAGAATAAAAATCTTACAACCAAAGATATGAAGGTGAGAAAGGTTGGGTGTCCTACCCTTAATAATCTTATAGGGTGTCTTTATAAGTTTGGATCTAACATTCACCCTAATAAACACATAACAGGCTATGTTCACCACCTCTCCTCAAATGTATTTTGGAAGTGAATACTCAGTAAGCATCTCTCTAGTGGCTTCCACTAAGCTCATATTCTTCCTTTCAGCTACCTAATTCTGCTAAGGTGTCCTAGGAGCTGAAAAGTTATGACTAATCCCTTGCTCCTCACTAAAAGTTCTAAATCTCATATTTTGAAACTCTCCACCATGATCATTATGAATGGTCAAGAACTTACAACCTAGCTTTTTCTGAATCCAAGTGGAGATGGATTTAAATTCTTCAAAAGACTCACTTTTATGTGATATAAATCTAATCCAGGTGAACCTTGAGTAGTCATCGATAATCACAAATCCATAAACTTTTTCTCCTAAGCAGGAAGTACTAATGGGTCTAAATAAATCCATGTAAAGGATTTCTAAAGGTGTAGAGGTGCTAATCCTTAATGAAATGGAAAGAGGATTAAACTTGTTTCTCTAATTAATAGGCATCACACATGTGGTCCTTAGTGCACTTAAGCTTTGGGATACCTCTTACTAAATCCTTTTGGGTTACTCTCCTAAGGGTTTTCATGCTGGCATAACATAACCTCCTATGCCATATCTAAGACTCACCAGCAGCAGTTTTTAAGCAAAATGAATTAGCACATTCAATGTTATTTAAATCAAGCATTCATATGTTGTTGATTCTTTTTTTCTGCAAAATAGTGTTGTTATTGAAGCTAATGATGAATATATTTGATAAAGTTTTTATGATAAAGCCATTATCACAAAGCTGACTGATGCTGAGCAAGTTATGTTTCAAGCTATCAACAAGTAAAATATTTTCAATCAAAAGACTCTTAGAGTTTTTGATTATACCTATGCCCACCACTTTCCTGGTGCTATTGTCCCCAAGAGTGACATTGCCTCCAGCCCTAGCTTCTATTAAAATGAATTGATTGGCATCTCTAGTCTTATGGCATGAGCATCCACTATCTAGGTACCACAAGCTCGCATGATATATTGCGTGATAATACACCTACAAAATCATCAAATGTTAGATTTAGGAATCAAAATAAGTTTGGGTCCTTTCTTATGGAAAGAAGAATGCAATGTATATGTGTTATGCTATTAATCAGGCAATTTAGGTCTCTACACCCAACGTGTAGTATGGTAAATAATGTAATTATGGGAGATATGTTCTAGCATGCCATGTAAATAAACATCTAACACCAGGAAAAGGGAAACTAATCGATTCAGGTTATAGTGCCTCTTCCAAGGTTTCAAAACTTTTGTATTTGGATCTGGATTAAAAAATTATTCAAGTGTGGTGGAATCTTATTTTCCTCAAGTGCTTTCAGTACAACTTTAAAAAATAATAAGCACTTTCTAAAATAGCATTATCAACTTTCAAATAGTCCTCCCAACTCTTAAATTCATCCATTAATATTTTAAAATCATTTTCATGTTTAGTGTGGGATAATTTCATGCTATTTGTTCAATTCATCAAACTCATCCAATAGTTTCATATGATTTTTGTCAAGTGTAGACATATCTTTAAACAAAACTTCATGCTCTTTTTGTAATTTAAAAAATTCCAATTTCAGGCTAGTATACGATTTCTTAAGTTTCATATATAATGAATGTATATTCTTAAAAACATCAAGTAATTTATCTTAGGTTAGTTCACATACCTCTTATTAGTCAGAATGATCATGATGTTCATCTTCCATCAAACACAAGTTTGTAATCTCCTCTTCAGCTTTAGCCTCAGAGGAGTTAATTGCAGAATCTACCTATAAATCTCTTTGAAGCCACTTCTTGTCCTTCCTGAACATGCGTTTCTCTTTACCCTTCTTCTTGCTTACGTGAGCTTTAAGTGTATTACAATCAGGTTTTACATGTCATGGCCTTATGTAGTCAAAGTAAATCATATCATAAGAACCTTTAGAATTCCTCCTATTCTTATATTTGTTCCATTTCTGATGGTGCTTTTATTTCTTCCTCAAAAAGCTGTTGAATTGCCTTGTTATTAAGGCAACATCATCACTTTCAAACCAAGAAGAATCAGTATCCAAATCATTAGCCTTCAGCTCCACAGTTTCTTCTTCTTTATCTCACATACATTAAGTTGTCTTTGGTTCACTCCTTCCTCATAAGTAATAAGTGGTCCAAGTAAGTTATCAATAGAATAAGTATTCAAATCCTTGGATTCAGTGATAGAATTTATCTTAGCATCATCATCATAGGAAGAAGTTAAACATCTCAAGATTTTGTTAACTTTCTTATAATTAGTGAGTTCTCTTCCAAAGGCATGTAGGGAGGTGATAATTTGTGTAAACCTAGTATATATTTCAAATGTTGATTCACTAAGTTTCATGCAAAAGGGTTTTGTAGTCATGAAGCAAGATATTCAACCTAGATTTTTTTACTTCACTTGTGCCTTCATAAGTGATACATAATTTATCACATATTTCTTTACCAGTTGAATAAGTTGAAATATACATGTAAACTTCATATTTTAGTGCACAAAAATAATAGTTTTAACATTTTGCATTAAGTTGTGCAAGATCCCTATCATCAAAAGTCCATTTAATAAACAAAAGTTTAGTTTTTATACCATTTATTTCACATGATGGTGTAGAATAACCATCAACATTCGATAATATATAGATTATAATAATGTAGATATACGAGTTTTTCAGAAATCAAAAGGTATATTATAAAATAATAGTGATATGGTAATAGAATACCCTTATGCAGTATTTATATTACCAAAGTTATCCATTGATCAAAATTCAAAAGTTTTCAAAAACTAGATTTTATGAATCTCGTTCTGATACCACTTAAAAGTTTTTAAGGGTTGTTAAGCTTTTATGAACTAGCCTAAAGCTTAACTAAGAGCGACAAGGGGGGGGCAGGGTCAATATTAGTTTTAAAAATTCTTAAGCAAAAAGTTCGATTTTTTTTGAAATATTTCAAAACATTAAACCATATGATCTTCCACATAAAAATAAAGTGCGGAAATTAAAATGTGAAAACATAATAAGAAAGAGCTCAACAGATTTTATAGTAGTTCAGTCAACTTGACCTACATCCACTCCCAGAGCCTCTCCTCTAGGTATTGAACTAAAACATAGTAACTATCATCCTTTTGCTCCCACAATAAGGTGAAGAATCCCTTACAAAGTCCTTTTCATTGACCCTGGTGAGGTAGAGAATCCAACCTCCTTTTGCTTCCTTCTAAAGCAGGTAAAGAACATAGATCGATTGCTGAAGAAGATCTCTCTAAATCATCCAAGGAACTAAGGATGATGAAAGGAGAAGATGACTCAAATCCTTTCTTAGAGAAACCTTTGTGAACCCCTCACAAACCCCCCTCATAAAATCCTCTCTCTCTCACTCTCTCTCTCCCCCAAGCTCTCTCTCTCTTTTTCTTAGCTCTCTCAGTTCAGGACAATAACAAAAGATCTCCTCTTAAAAAAATCATAGATCTTGTAAAGAAGGGCTTAAAATTTGCCCTAATTTGTAACTTTCCATCTAAGATCGTCTAGGATGATCGATAAATCATCATGTACGATCATTATTATTTCAGCCAGGATAATCTAGAAGGGCTAGATGATTAGAAGCCTTATTTTTTTAGATCATCCAGGATTATGTGGACATCATCTTGTATGATTAGTTCTAAACTATACATTTAATCTATATTATCATTCTGGTCATCTAGAAGATATATGTTGGATGATGAAGAAATATAACGTATCATGCAGGATGAATCTTGAATCATCCAATATGATTAGTTTAAAATAAGGGATTATCATCCAGCACATCATTCTGGAAATCCAGGTGATACATCGGGATGATGGAGAATTTAATAGATCGTCCAGCATATCGTTCTGATCATCTAGGTGATCTAGGAGAAGACTAAGGTTTTTTAACTAATTGTTTAGGATGATCCTATGAGTGTTTAGGATGATATGACGATTCAATCAAATCTTAAATTCTTTCCTTAATCACCTAACTAATATATGCATAATTCTAATGAATCATATAGGATGATATCATATTGTCTTGTATGACTTCTAAAAATAATATTATACCTAAAAGAGTTCGGCGACTGATTCTTTATGATTTGAGCTTATTATCTATAATGATATTAATATCGTCTAGGATAATTATCTTAATTTAGTTGTCTTAACAAAGATGCCCTAATTAGGGTTTATGATTTTAACAGATCGTCTAGAATGATTTTTATATTGTCCTATATGATGTGATCAAAAATAGAAAAACTCTTAAGATTATAGAATTTCTCCCACTGAGTGCGTGTGTGCATGGTTACTTAGCTTCTAGAACCATTTTATTATATTTGACTCAAGAAAAAGTAAAAACACTAAAATTTCACTTATAAACTGATTCAGTCCTAATCTACGCAATCTTAAGGTGGCTTGAATTGCAATTGATCTTGTTGACCTAAAAAGTAAGTAGGCAGTATAATAATAGTGAAACAAAAATATTAGAAATGTTTTCTATCGTCAAGATTATAAACCATGAATCCAGGTTTGTAACACTTTTGTTGATGTTGATTCTTGTGCTTTAGTACATTTTCAAATTTTCTAATGATCAAGGCTATCTATTTACTCTCAACATCTACAAAGTCACTTTCATCCATGTCTTCATCTTTTAGTACTATAGTTTCATCTTTATCTAAAAGTTTTTGACTCAAACTTTACTTGTAGGTAATGAGTGAGATAATTAAATTATCAATAAATTATTCATTCAAATTTTTCAATTCATAAATAGCATTGTCTTTGGTGCAAACTTATCATGTAGACAACATAAAATTTTATTTGCTTTTTCAAAGTTTGAAAGTTCTTTACCTAAGGCATGTAATGATGTCACTATTTGAGTAAATCTAATATACATGCCTAGAATAGTCTCATAAGGTCTCATTAAAAATAGTTCATAATCATGCAATAAAATATTCAACCTAGATTGCTTGACTTCACTAGTACCTTCATAGGTAATGTGTAATTTATCCCAAATCTCCTTGATAGTAGTGTATGTCCATATCAGCATACACTCTTTAGAATTCATGACACACGAAAAAATAATTTAAAGATTTAACATCCAATTAAGCATTGATTTGTTTTACTCTACTCCATTCAGCAAAAGGAATATTAGTTCTTACTCCCTCTACAATATGTGATGGAATAAAATTACCAGTTTGAATCATTTGTCACATTCAATAATTAATTGATTGCAAGAAAGTAGACATACAAATTTTCCAAAAATAAAAAGAAATATTTTCAAATAAAAGTGGTCGTGTAATTGAATATTCTTTCGCAATGTTGAGATTGAAAAAATTAGCCATTGATCTTTTTTCAAAAGTTTTCTAAAACATAATTTATGAACTTGGATTTGATACCACTGGAAAGTTTGTGAGTGGTGTTAAACCCTAAAGAATTAGTCCTAAAGTTAACCAAGAGAAGGGCTGAATTCGTAATTAAAATTATTTTTAATGATAAAGAAAAATCTTTTTTAGAACTTGATGCGAAAGAGAATTACATTCATAATAAAAAGATAACTCAACATTTTCACTCACATAGTTAATTTCAAGAAAACTAAATGGGAAAATAATAAATGAAAGAATACGCCAGACTTAAAGTTGTTCGTTCCAACCTGACCTTCATCCAATTACCATAGTCGCTCTCCGAGTATTGCACTAACCTTTAATGGCTCATAGTAAGGCAGAGAAGCCCTTACAAAGTCACTTTTAGCTTCCCCGATGTGGCAGATTAGCCAGATTCTATGACTCCAAAGAGATCTTATTCTCCCAAAGCTTCCCTCAAGATAAACCTTGAATCTAATGGTACTAAGGAGCAAGCTTGTAGGTGCAACCATGTGAAATCCCCTCCACACTACTTGAAACTCCCTCTAAGGATCTTCTCCAGCTCAATCTCCACCCTTTCTTTTCTCGCTTTCAAGTTCTATCTTCAAGATTTCTCCAGAAGAATGAAAACACAATAGCTGCCAAAGACACTTACCAAGTGCCTTGACAAAGCATAAATAAAGGGATTCAAAAACCTTAAAATTTCAATTCTACTAATAAAGATCTTCTAGTACAATCGCAGGATCATCCAATACGATGTGAAAAATTTGACCTTATAGTCCTTAATGATCTATAGATAGTCTAGTATGATCATTTTAAATTTATACATATCGTTCAATATGATATTTAGATTTTTTAGGATGATTAATTCAATCAAAGTTTAGTTCATCTAGGACTAAACATGGGATGACCAAAATTCATCTATATTAATCTTACAGTATAATCCATAACATAAAGTATGATTATAATATCAAAATTATATAGATTTGATTGTTTAATCACATGATAATTTTGGGAATGATTTTCAAATATTGTGAAGTATGATGCACATCATCTTAGATGATTAAAAAAAATATGAAATTCAAAATATTTCCTAAATTATAATTGGTAGCTACTTTTCATGAGAATAACTGATCATCCTTGATAATCTGGATCATCCAATATGATTAGTTTGATGAGCTGATTTTACAGTACGATATAAATTGTATAGTATGATTAGATCAAAAATTGAACTTCTGGTTTTGACTCAATCTCACTCCCCCTGAGTGTGTGCTTGTATGGTTACCAAGCAAGAATACACCCTTAAAGGGCTTGACTCAAGAAATCAAAAATACATCAATGAATATTACAAAAATCTTTATAGCATAACCTATTCTACTTAATCTTGAGGCTTAAATCTTTATTGGATGGTGGAAGGTATTCCTAAAAAGTTAGTACACACACAAATAAAAATATATTGTAAATATAACTAGACAATAGGATTTGAGCCACAATACTTGTTATCATCAAAAACATATACTCGTGATCTTGGGTTATAACAATAGATTCAGTCATTGGATCCTCCGCATTATTGAATCAGCATTCTAAATTGAGCTGGACAGTAATTTTGTTCAATGGGAGCTTAAACATTGTTGAATTAAAGCACAAAAAGAATATATTAGAACCGTTGATCATAAATTCAAAGTTCTGAATCTCATGAGGTTATTAGCTCACGTAAAGTAAACCATAAGATGGTAAAATGGCTCATTCTCTTGATTTAATTGATAAAATCTAATAAAGTTTTAAACATAGGATAGATGCATTAAAAGAAATCATAGGAGCTTGATTCTATGGCTTAAGAATAACCTTTTGAAAAGCTAAATTACTCTAATTGTTGTGACCTATAGTTTGAGTTTTTGGGAGATCTCACCATTCAATGTATGCATTTTTGAATTCTCTAAATCTCTAGTCTTGCCACATATAGATTTGTAGAAGACACCTGTAGCTAAAAATGTTTGGATCGAATGGTATAGGCACTTGAAAGGAGTATGCTTTGATTCACCAGAGAACTTGTTACCAATGAGGTTTGACAAGTGGGATTGGGTTTGGAAAAATTAAAGAAGGGTTTTGAGAGCTCAAAGGAAATATGAGTCAACTGGGGGAGTTTACAAATGGATAGATATTACTTAGGTTAAAATGAATGTTCTCTTTAAATATTTTACCCTATTAAAATGTCCTAGCTCATCATGGATGGCTGAGATGTATTTAGGAGCTTCTAAGATGCTTAACACCTGGTATGCGGTTATTAGGAGAAGGGAATGAAGAGGACAAAAGGATATATAACATGTAAAGTTTCTTTTTCCCTATATGCATGTGTCATGATTAAGGAAATAAACCAAATATTAGGGGGCTTTTAGAAGTCGCTAGAGCATACTTAGATGGCTTAAATGATTTGAAAAGGAATGGATTTAGGAGGGTTTTTTACCATGTTTGATTCATTTGAAGGATTAGTTTGACTGCATGATAAGTTAAATTGTCAACATGAATATTGAGGAGGAATGGAGGTTAGCTTGAGTGTTGGTTGGAGGAATTGGAGAGGAATTGATGGTTAAGGATTGGAGTTTGAATGTATTATAGAGGATTTTAAGGTGGTTTAACCATTTCTTGGTAGGTTAACTTGGTCAACTTGGCCTGGACTTTATTGGACAATGACTAAGGTCTATTAAGGCTATGAATTGGAGTTTATTTAAAGTTTGGTAGAGATTGGATAGCTTGAATTGACAAAAACTTGAATATGACTAGAGTTTAATCATGGTTTAGGTTTAACCAAGATAAACCAAATATGATTTGATTCTAAGTGAGCTTGGACGTGTTTGAATCATTTATTAGAATGAACATGTAAGCTTGGAGGATTTAATTTGATTAAATGGGTTAAGTTTACCAATTTGAACCTTTAAGGGGCTCTTGTTGACCCGAGCTTGACTTGGTCAAACATGTTGACCCAGGGTTTGGTTTGTACTCAGTAGATTTTATTTGAATTATTGGAGTCCAGCGAAGGTGATCTCATGGGTCATAATGGTCATTTGGGTCAAAATGACCATTTAGAATCTTAAATGGCTTTTTGGTCAACTTGGTTTGCCTAAGGCCTTATGTTAGGCTCAATAGGTTTGGTATAACATTTGGAGTCTGGTGGAAGTGGTCTCATGCAAAGAGGTGGCCATTTGGATTAAAATTATTGTTCAAAACCCTAAAGGGAATTTTTGTCAAAATAGGTTAACTTAGTTTACCATGCTTTAAAAGGGCCTAGGTTTGAGTCCTTTGCAGTTATAATAATGTTTCAGATGCATTTGAAGAGGTTTCAAGATTTGAATTGAATGGGCCTTGTTGAAGTTTAGAGGAAACTACAATTTGGCCCTTTAAGGTAGTTTGGTGTTTTTGACCCCTGGTCAACTGTGGTTAAATATAGTATATATAAATGCAGTTTAATTCTTAACATATTATAATTAAGGGTATGAATATGATCAAAGATCTTGGGGAAGGTCTCAAGGTTAAATTCCATATAATAAAGGGTCTAGTGGCATTGGTTGTAAATATTTAAGGTTTTTATATCCTTTAGATAATAAATTTAGTTTTGGAGGTTAGATACCTCATATTGAGCTCAAATTTGGAGTTTTAACCCTAAGGAAATACAAATTCAACATGCATTTGTTATATCATGATTTGGAGGTCATTTGATTGGGTTTTGGGGAATTTAAAAAATCACTCAAAAGGCCTTTCAGGATATAGATTTTTGGGTTTGTGCTAGATTTCTATTTTGATTGGTTAAAATTGAATTATCTAAATCAATCATTCGATTTATTATTAATGATTGAGATAAGATTGAAGTTTGATAGGAATCTAGATTGACTTAAACATGGATTGATTGAAGGCCAGGATTAACTTGAAATTTGGATTGGTTTGAAGTCTAAATTGATTTGAAGTCTTGATAGGTTTGAGATTAGGATTGATTTGAAGATTGAATAGATTGAGCCCTAAATTGAAATCTAGATTTCTGAAACTTGAAGGCTTGTTAACAATTAGATCAATTAGTTAGAGATCTATATGGGTCTCTATGACCTCATAGAAAAATGAGGTCAACATTAATATATTCTCTATATCATCAGTCCAAAACTTGGGAATTAGCAAGATATAGAAGAAAAGATACAAAAACTCATTTTAATTGAAATCATACAAGAACAAAAAATATAAGGGAAAGATATCACCATGAATGATATATTTGTCTCTTCTACACTCATTCTTGAATAACATACATTTAGAGTTACTAAAACAAATACTGACTAAACACTTAAATGATTTTATCAAGTACTTCCCTATTCTCTCTTAGAATGGACTCTAAGAGAGATCTAAAGAAGTACAATATAAAGTACTAAAATTATGCAAGTGATTGAACTCCCTTAAAAACATATAACAATAATTATTTATAAAAAAATACATATTAGGCAATAGGTGCTACGACACTTGAATCATCAATGTCGTTGTGCCCTTAAATTGTACTAAAGTTGTTGCGCTAATGTTTTTCTCTGTAGTGGCACTTATTGATAGAGATCAGTCACTCAGTGAACAATCACATTGCTTTACTAGTAGATCATGTCCTTTGGAAGTTACAACTGTAAGTCGTAGCAATGTTAACTTTCAAATGATGAGGCACCAAAGTGGCAAATTTGTCTCCAAGGCATGATAAATTGTAACTCCACCATCTTAATATTGTGGCACTTCAGAGGTGTTCTTATTGGAACTACGATGTTGATTGTTCAAATGCATGGTGCTGAATAATATATAGAATTTTGTGCTTTTTTGTATTTTTCCTACACATCATAACTAAAGTAATACATTTACACTAAAGATATACAACATAAAATAATATATTATTTACACTAATCAAGGGCTTTCTCCACCACTAGTAGATTTGGATTTAATAAGACTTAAATGTCTTCTTTCTAGTCTTAAGGAATGGATTACAACATAAGGGGAATCAAATCTATTTTAACAAAATAGTGGGCATCTTCTACGAAAGGGAAAATCTATGAAAAGATTCACACCTAAACTTGGAAGGTCTGGATTTAAGATTTAGTTAGGATCGTGCTACAAGGGGCTTTCCCCTCCACTAAAAGATGACCATAAGAAATTAATGCCTAAGAGTGGGGAATCAAACTTAATCTTAAAGGATAAAAATGTAGACAAGAGTGGTGAAACAAGTAGCTTGCTCCACCACTAGCAGATTATCATATATAAAGAAAGCCTAAGTTTGGGGACTCACACCAAACCATAGATGACCAAGATTTAAACAAGAATAATGGCACGAGGGGGTTGCTTCACAATAAGTAGATGACTATAAGGAAAGAAAGCCTAAGTGTATAGACTCACACCTAACCTTAGAGGATGAGAATTTAGAATAGTGAAGTGCCACGAGTGCCTTGCTCTACTACTAAAAGATGAACATATGGAAAGGAAGCATAAGTGTGAGGACTCTTGTATAACTATAGAGGATTGAGATGCAAAATAGGATGGTGCCATGAGGGGATTTCTCCACCACTAGTAGATTACAATAAAGAAAGGAAGCCTAAGTGTGGGTTTTGACACCTAACCTTAGAGGATTAAAAAGTTAACTATAGTGGTGCTACAAGGGGTTGCTTTATTAGTAGCAGATGATTATATGAAAAAGAAGCCCAAGTCATGGGACTATACCTAATAAAAGAGGATAGATATTTAAACTAGGATTGTTCCATAAGGGGCCTACTTTAACACTAGCTGATGACCATAAGAAAAGGAAGCGTAAGTGTGGGGAATCACACCTAACCTCAGAGAATTAGAATTTACACTAGAGTAGTGCCACAAGGGTCTTACTCTACTAATAGCGGATGATTATATAAAAAGGAAGCCTAACTGTGAGGTCTTATATCTAACCATGGAGAATCAAGAATTAAACTAGGATGGTGCCACGAGGGGCTTTCTCACCACAAATGGATAACCAAAAGAAAAGGTACCCTATGTGTAGGGACTGACAACTAACCTTAGAGGAATAGAATTTAGACTAAATGGGTACCATGAGGGGCTTGCTCCACAACTAATAGATTATCATATAAAAAAGAAGCCTACATGGAGGGACTCACACCTAACTATAAAGGATCGAGTTTTAAACTATGATGATACCCAAAGGGGCTTGCTCTAATAATAGCGGATAATGGTATGAAAAGGAAGCCTAAGTGTGGGAACTCACACCTAACCATGGAGGAAAGATATTTAAACTAGGATGGTGGCATGAGGTGCTTACTACACCTCTAGTGGATGACCATAAGGAAAGGAAGTTGAAGTGTAGGCTCACATCTAACCTTATAGGATTAAAATTTATACTAGAGTAGTGCCACAAGGGGCTTGCTCAATTACTAGTAGAAGTTGACCTCATTTCTATATAAGGTCATCAAGATCCATCCAGTTTCTTGCCTATTGATATGATTGTTAACAATCATCCAATGCTGTATAACCTTCAAGTATTTATAACATATGACACTAAACCTTCAACCTTGTAGAATATGACCTTAGGACCTTCTCTAAAACCCTTAACCAAGTTTATAGGCCTTATTATGACATGTGGAACAATAAATTTTACATTCGTGGGCCAACCTAGATCAAAATGACCAAATTGCCATTTAATTGGTAAATTTTAATTTTCTCTAACTTTAATATGGACTAGTCATATAAAACTTTGAAAACTTTTCTAATTCATCCTAAACAACATTAGGAGTTCATTGCACCCAAAATTAAGCCTCGGTCATGCATGGATGGCCAAGTCAACCCAGGTTGAGCAAATTTCCCTTTAACAGTCCAAATGGTCATTTCTTTTTAAATGGCCATTTATTGCATGAGACCACCTCCATCGGTCTCTAATCATTAAATAAAAATTTTTTTGACCAACCTCTATCTTTTGGTTTGATCCGGTTGAGCTAGACAACTATGGTTGTCCTTATTAACCATGAACCTCCTTGAACACTCAATCAAACTTCAAATCAACACTGAATCCCTTCAAAGTCATGTAATCACCTTTCAAAATGATTTAAAAATGATTGGTCATTTTGAACTAGTTAATAATTGACTTGGTTAGCTAGAGCATGCCTGGTCAAATCCAATCAAGATATGCCCTGTTCACCACATACAATCAAATCCAATCCAATCAAGCTCTTCAAACCTTCAAGATCACTCAATCACATGTCTTGAACATATTCAAATCTATCATGATTCAAAATTTAATGATTTTTAAGAAGTTAACACATTGGGATTAGTCAAACACCCATCTTTTGGTTAAATCACCATGTACTTTCAATTAAACCCCCATCAAGCTTCAAATCCACTTCATTCCATGCCTTGAACACACCTTAATCATGGATGAGTCAAACCCCATTGAGTTTGATGAAGTAAATTCAATAAAGCTAGGTCAACTCCTTTATGCATTTAATTATTTATCTAAACTCTCTTCATGTGGATTCAAACCTTCTTCAAGTCACCTCAACAACATGTAGTCACCACTTGTTTGGCCAGTTAAACAGTCAATAAACACATAAATAAACTTAAAATAGTCAAAGATCATTGGATTATGCCCTCCTTTATACCCTAAGTTGTTTGGAAGGTTCCTTTTAAGCCGGAAAGGTGTTTCAATGCATCTAAAACTAAACCCAAGCGTTAGTTTAACTCAAAGAGGAAAAATGTTCCCCTTGCTCCCATACCCAGCCACAAATGGTCATAGAGCTTGACTCAACCTTTGGATCAACTTTCCAACTAATTAGAATACTTGTCCCTCATCCAAGTGAAGGCCATGATCTATCAGAGCATCCAATTCAAGTTAAGGTATGGAAAAGGTCTCATTTCTCACGCACTCTCAACTCTCAGCCATAGAGCTCCTCCAGCCCCATTCTAATTTTGTTCTAGCTCTCCAAGTCTCCCTTTTCATTTCCATAGATCAACCTCACCAGATAAAGGCAGCAAACAATGAGATTCCATCCACCTTCCCCTTGAAGTCTGTCTAACTCACTTAGGTTGTGATCCAGACATTTTCAACCATGTATTTATTTTAATGGTCATATATGGTTAGTATACAACTCAGCAAGTCATTAACCACTAAAAATTATCCATCAATTCAAGGTATAACTTCCTTAGATCTACACATTCAAATTAAAATAGCTTTATGAAAAGCTAATTTTACCCCAAACAAATAACTTCCCACTAATATTCTTTATGTATAACCGTTAGGTTTAAAATATAATGTGAAATGATTAAGTATTTTGAAATAATAATGTGATTATATTAATTTTAGGGTTTTCATATGATTCATGCATATGTGTAAAATTTGGATCATTGATCTCATGATCAACGGTCTGAAAGTTTGTGAGGGGTGTTAAACCCTAAAGAACTAGCCTGAGACTAACTTAGAGGGGGGTGAATTGGTAGTTTTAAAAAAATATTAAAGAAAAATAAATATTTTGTTTTTTTTAATATTTTAAATAAAAATAATATCCCTTAATGTGGAAGAAAAATAATTTTATTGATAAAAACACAATCAAAATTTTCAATCACAAAATAAATCATAGTGTAAAAAAATATAATATGGTAAAAGTAAAAAGAAAGAACACACTAAATTTTATAGTAGTTTGATTAAATCTGGCCTACGTCCACTCCTTAGAGACACCATCTTTAAGTATTGTACTAAACTAAAGTGACCCCCTGTTTTCTCTCACAATAAGGCGGAGAAGCCCTTATAAAATATTTCCACTGATATGCTGAGGTAGAGAATCTTGAATCCTTTTACTCCCTACTGTAGTAGGTAGACAACATGGAATTCCTTTTTCACCGACTTGGTGAAGGTAGAGAACAAATGAATCCTTTTACTTCCTCTTGGAGTAAGCAGAGAACCTGGATCTAATGTTGAAGATGAACTCCCCAGAGCCACCACGATACTAGTGGAGCAAATTGAAGAAGACAATGAACACTTTTCTTTGAGCAACATTTGCGATTCCCTCATAAAATCTCCCTCAAAAGTATCTATCTCCCAAGCTCTCCCTCATCCTTCTCTAAGCTCCCTCTTGGATCAACTCCATAATAAAAATTTTACTCAAGGGTTAATACAACAGCTTAAATAGAGAGCCTCCAAAAGAAGCCATAATTTTCAATTTTGCATAACTGATCTTCCAGGACAATCGATACATCATCCTATACGAGTAGGATAAAATAGCCCTTTCATCTAGGACGATCACCTTGTCTTTGTATGATCAGTACAAGTATTTATACAGATCATCTAATATGATCTTTTGATCTTCCCACACTAGTAGTTTAAGATATTATATTGATCTTCCAGTATGGCATGGGACAATGGTTGGCGATCTTCATATCTTCCCAAAAATGTCTCAGGATGTCCAATATAATTCTCCTGGCCATCTAGAAGGAAATTAAGGCTTTTCATCTTGGACAATAGGGGATCATCCTAAAAAATATACTATATCATCTATTATGATCCAAATGGATCATCATGTATGATATGATTGAATAATTTAACCATAAGTGTTCCCCTAATAACCAAATCAATTTAGGCATGAATGTCATGAGTCATCCAGTACGATTTGAATCATACTGTATGATTTGAATAAAATTTTAAAATAAAAAATTACATAAATCATGATTGGTGGATATTTTTCATCATCAAAACCGATCATCCTGGATGATATAGATCATCCAGTATGATTAGGTTAATCACTAAAATTTAGCATGGATGGCCTAATCAAGTTTTCTATTTTTAGCTAATCGTCTAGTATGATTTTAAATTTTCTTGGATGATTAGGTTAAAAATAGAAAATACTCTAACTAACCAAATTTCTTCCCCTGAGTGTGTGTGTGCAAGGTTATTTTGCTTGGGATGCACAATATTTAGGATTTGACTCAAGAAAGGTAAAAAATACATTGAAATAAAACTACAAGTAGACTCAACCCTAATCTACCTAATCTTGATCATATTTGTATTGCAAGTGATCTTTGTATACCAAAAATGTTAGTAAGCAGGGTAAAAAGGATAAGTATGTAATAATAGTAGTGGTAAGGAAACAATACTACTTATGTGCCCATTATCTCCATATCTTTTCATCTTATGTGCCCAACTCTTATCAAATTCATTTATGCAAAGAGGTCAAAAGCTTGGTATTCAGATTTCTCCCAGGGGTCCTATTGTCACCCACCTGTTGTACGCAGATGATGTTTTGATCTTCTCTAATGCCAATATGGAATTAGCAAAGAAGTTGAAGAATATAGTGGAAGATTTTTGTAGGTGGACAGGGCAAAAAGTGAATATTAACAAATCTCAATTGATGTTTGGAAAGGCTGTTAAATATTCTATGAAAAACAAGATTGCTAGAGTTCTTGGTTTTAAAGTTGTTAAAGATATGAAGTATTTGGGGATCAAGATAGCTCTTAATAGAGTTAAAATTGCTGATTTTCAAGACATTTTGTGCAATGTGACTGACAAGCTCAATGCTTGGAGTAAGAAGTCCCTATCCTTAGGTGGGAAGTTGGTTCTCATAGACAGCTCCTTGTTATCTATGCCTATTTTTTTAGTAACACATTCTTTAGTACCCAAGAGGGTTCTATTTGAGTTAGAGAAACTTTGTAGAAGTTTTCTTTGGCATAAAAAAGATGAAAGTAATGGTATGCACTATGTGGCGTGGAAAGAAATCTGTAAACCAAGATGTTATGGAGGACTGGGAGTACATTCCCCACTGGACAGAATCGGTGCACTCCGTTCCAAATTAGCTTGGAACTTTATCCAGAAGCCACAGTCCCTGTTGCATCGTGTCATGGCGGCAAGATTCTCATTAACAGATTTAATATGGAAGATATGGATTTTTTTCCTTGGCTACAGAAATTGAAGCTTAAGAAGAAAGTAGAAGTTTTCTGGTGGAGATTGTGGAAGGCAGCCATTCCAACTAATCTTTTTTTGAAGAACCGTAATATTGCATTTGATGATTCATGTCCGAGAGGTTGCAATGAATGTGAATCTTATGAACATATCATGGTGCATTGCAAGCATATGACTGAGGTTATAGCAAAAATGGTTGAATGGGGCATTCCTATTCCGGTTTACAATTCACTTGACAACTGTTTACGGGGATTAAAAAGCATTGCACAGGAAAAATCTGGAATTGCTCAAATTTATTGTAATATAATTTACCATTCATGGAAGAATAGAAATAATGTGAAGCATGGGAAGAGTGCTTTACCAAGTTCAGTGATTGCTTCTAATGCTTTGTTCACAGCCACTTCAAATTCCGGTCCTCTTCTTTCTTGCTGGGGTGCTAATCTCCCAAGGGAGTCTCTATGCACTTGGTGCCCTCCACCGAAAGATTGGATCAAAATCAATGTTGATGCTTCTTTGCTTAAATCAAATTTGGCTGCAGTTGGAGGAGTCTTAAGAGATCACAAAGGCAGGTTAATAAGTGCTTTTGGAAAGACGGGAACTCACTGGGATATTGCTCAACTGGAGCTCCAAGCTGTGTTCTCGATCAGGGAAGTCTTAAAAAGCTGGATGTTGGAATGCAAAGGACTAATCATCGAAAGTGATAGTGCCAATGTGATCAAATTCATTCAAGATTCTTTGAAGAAGGGTGAACGGTATGTTGATAATTGGCTTAATAAAGAGCTGTTTTTTCTCAGTGATTTTAATAAAGTGGTTTTTCTCCATGCTAATAGAAGATGTAATAAGGTAGCTAATTGTTGTGCTACTTTAGCATTGGAGAAGAATTTCTTTTTTGATAGTTTTACTTTTGATCTCATTCCTTCCTTCTTGTCTAGTTTAATCAAGGAAGAGTGTGATCCCCTTGCTAATTGTAATTACTTGTTTTCTCTTTAATGCAATTTCGGTGCATTTCCTTCAAAAAAAAAAAAAGGAAACAATACTACTTGTTATCATTAAAATCATAGTATTTGGATCCAGATTTGTAATAATAATCACCTTTTTTATAATTGCAAACATTATTCTTACAAATTTTAGATCAAGCAAGAAAACATATTTTTTTTAATTAAAGAAAGAAAAAATTGTAACATAAAAATAAAAGTAATAAAATAAGGTAAATTACACTAATGATAAAAGAAAATAATACACCACTCCCCCTTTTGACATCACAAAAAAGAGGAAATAAGAAAAACACTACACGGAACAAAATACAAAAAAGTGAACCAATAAAAAAAAACAAAACTAATATACTAGTAGAAAGAGGAGCCCTGATCAGGTGGAGGTGGTGGTGGTGAATGTTGAAAGTATTGGTGAAAAGAAGCAAACTACTCACCAAACTAGACCATATTCTAGTCGTGCTACTGGTACTACTGCTACTAGGCTACATATGCTTCAAATTGAGCTTCATCTTGATCATGTTGTTGAAGCTGCTCAGTGACATATGACTCAAATCTTATATCCCGCTGGTCAAACCTCTAAACCAGCTCATTTATCTAGGAGTGTGGTAAATAGGGATAGGTATAGGAATAGTCCTTCCTCTTCTGCTATAGCCTCATCATGCACATAGTAATGATGAGTACTGTGAAGAACGTGAAAGGAGCTATTTGAGTATAAAACTGGGAGGTAATTAGGTGGGCTTGGATACTAAAGGTTGTATTTGGTTTTGAGGACATAAGCTATGATATGTCCTAAGGAAAAATTTGGCTTTCTTTTGTAGCTGGGATCCTTATTGTTGGTTAGATGTTTAATGTAGCAAATTAGAAGATCAACAATATTAAAATCTTGATGAGCCATTATGTAGTAGATGGTGAGTAACAGGATGGGAGTAATATGGATCTGATCCCCAACTTTAGGAAGAATAGAGGCGCGAATAATGTGCTGGATGATTCGGGCAATTTTTAGTAAGGACCTAGTTGCAGAGTTATGAAGGGGTAATTAATTTATCAAAGAAGGGAATTTGTAGGGACCTAATTAAAGTTAGGATTTAAAGCCAAAATATAAAGTTCGCCAGTGGTATAAAGGTCGATAAATTCATAAAAATATTGATATGTTATTTCAATAGGGCGTCGATTAACTTATGATTGGAGCATGATAAAATAAAAAATTTAGATGAAGATTGGCAAAAAATTTGAAAAGCATTTTAGAATTAAAGGGGAAAGAAACTGTGAGAATGAAGCTAAGAGTCATGCTGGAAAAGTGGTCTAGTCCTGATAGTTCAACACCATTTGATTTACAACCTTTGAGGGATTAATCCTTACAGATTTGTAGCATTTAAAGCAGCTTCATCAGCTGCTTCAATAAAGTGATAATTGAGAGGACTTCTGGAAGAGCTACCTCTGAGTGCACGTAATCATTTACCACTAGTCATATTCAAGAAATGAAAGCTTGAGGAAGAGAGAAGAGAATTTGAATGGTTATAGTCAAGAATAGGCTTGAGATTTGCTATTTATATAGAATTGAGAATATCAACCAGGACAATCAGGCACAATAATGTCGTCCAGAAAATTAGTTAAAAAGATTGATCTTATAATCCAGGACAATCAGATATCATATTATATGCCTAAACAAAGGGTGATCATCCCAAGGAGCTATCCTTTATGACCGTTGAATAAAGAGTTCATCAGGACGAACACATGTATCATCTGAGACAATGTACAATAATGGATCAACATAACAACATTCAAATCATCCAACTATTTATGTTATTTATATCATATAAGATGAAATAAGAATCATTCAGTACGATTGCCAATAACTGGTTAGATTAGTTGTTGGATGTGTTGTGATCAGAGAGGTGTCTTTTTGTTCAAATCATAAAGGACGATGTAGATCATCCTGGATGTTGTTATAAAAATAGAAAAAAAATTAGGATATAGAAAGTGATGATCAAGAATTTATCAAGAAATAAATAAAAATATACAATGAACATAAAAAAAAAAGCAAAACCCAACCATAAATAAAAAAATAAAAGTTTTTTTTTTTAAATTGATCAACTCTAGTAAATGATAAATTTATCTTGTGTGAAAACATCAAAAAGAAATGAATTAACAATGCAAAAATCTGGAAAGAGTATAAAATTGATCTTGTTAACCCCTAGCTCGGACTCCTTATAGGTTAAAAATCCTTTTAAAACAAAACTCTAATTCAAAAAAGAAATCAGATAAGAAAAGTGATCTATTCAAAACTTCATTTTAAAAAAAAAATTTGATAAAATAATATAGTAAAATAATCAATCAAAACCATAAATTTTAAAAATCAAGTGTTTAAAGATAGTAAGTGGCACATGAATTCTTCTAAGATTTAAATATTTGAAAGAGAAAGAAGCTTATATTTGTGGGCTCATTTTATGCCTCTTTTTCAATTATCTAGTACACTTTGCACTTCTTTTGATTTGTGATACATTTTGGTGTATCTTGTAATTTCTTTACGGTCATTACATTATTTTTTTTTTCATTTTTCTTTTAGGCTCATTTTATGCCTCTTACCAATTTTTTGCAAGCTCGCTTCCTTTTAACACCTTTAAACACTCTTAGTTCTTAGAATATCTTTCAGATATAAGAGAAGAAAATTCACTCTATAATATAAGGAAGATTAAACTACTAATTAGAATCTTATTCATATAATAGATTTAATAAACTGGTCGAGAAACCTTAAAAATGATTTAATGACTTTGAGCATCATTCATTTGATATAGATCACTATAATAAGATAAAAAGACCTCAATTTCAAAATCCATCTTTTAATTTGAAATAGATTTTGCTTCAAAATGAAAAATACACCACTAAATGAGTTAGAGGAAGAGAGATAATCTTCGATGTTTCTTCACTTAACTGATTTATAGAAGTTAAATATTTCCTATTGAAAGTTTGTTAGGGATGTTAAGCCCTATGGAATTGATCCAAGCTAACCAACAGGGGGGGTGAATTAATATTTTAAAAAATTTCTTTTCTCAAAGAACAAAAATCACATAAACCAAAATCACATAAACCAAAATCACACAACGAGAAAAAAATAAATGCAGAATTTAAAGTACGGAAGTAAAAAACAAGAACACAGAATTTTATAGTGGTTCGGTCAACTAGACCTACGTCCACTTCCCGGAGGCACCCTCCGAGTATTGCACTACAAACGTGACTCTCCTTTAGCTCCCACAGCTAGGCGGAGAAGCCTTTATAAAAACCTCCATTTTGCCACCCCGACAAGGCAGAGAACCTATCTCCTTTTGCTTCCTCCTGAAGCTGGCAGAGAACCAACAACCAGATGCTGACTCCTTACCTCTACCGACCCTTCCACGGACGAGAAACTCCAGACAAAGAAGAAGCAGAGTGATCCTTGAAGCAACCCTTGTGAATCCCCTCACAAGCTCCCCCTCACAAGATCCTCTCTCTCTCCCTCTCTCTCTTTCTCTCCTCAAGGCCTTCTCAGGTCAAGGCAGCAGCCAAAGGTCTTTCAAAACATTAAACAAGAGCTCTTAAATAGAAGAGCTTCAAAGGAGCTCATTAATTGCAAGTTGTCGACAATATCGTCTAGGCCGATATGGACATCGGCCTGGCCGATCAGTACAAATCTCAGAAGATCGGCCAGAGCATCGCCCTGAATGAAAACTGGATGATTTAAAATTGGCTTGATCATCGAAGCCTATCTCATGATCGTCCTGGCTGATCAGTTCAAATCAGAGGAAAATCGTCCAGAGCATCGCCCTAAATTCGAGCTGGTCGATATTTATCATCCTAAAGTAACTAAGGTTTTAAATAGATCATCCTGGCCAATCCTGCGATTATCCAGGATGATATGATCGTATCAATCATCCTTAATTACTCCCTTGATTTCCAGATCAATTAAGGCATAATTTGTGAATATCGTCCAGGACGATCAATAATCGTCCTAGCCGATTATTTAAAAATATAATATACCTTAATTATCTATGGCAAAAACTTTTTTCTGTTTTGAGATTATCATCCAGGTTGATACACGTATCATCCAGGATGATCTATTAATAACGGCTGCCTTAATTAAGAATCCTTATTTAGACTTTCTGTTTTAAGCCTGATCGTCCAGGACGATGTAAATATCATCCTGGCCGATGAGGGAAAAAATAGAAATTCTAAGTTTCTCAAGTGTGTGTGTGTAGGGTTACTTAGCATCAGTCTCTTTGACAATTACAAATAGACTCAAGAAGAGAAAAAATAAAGTACAGACTAACTCAACCCTAAACCTACGCAATCTTGAATTGGCTTCGTTTGTTCGTTCGATCTTCGATTCCTGAAAAATTTAGAAGCAACATGCAGTCTAAGAGAATCAATAGTGTTTTTCAATCATCAAAACTCAAGTCATGAAAATAGATTTGCAACAATCTCCCCCTTTTTTATGATGGCAAACACAAGTAGGAAAAACTCAGAGAAAAAAAAATAGTTTACTAGAAATTCAAAGTTACAAGCACATACCCTTCTTCCTACCACATCCTACTCCCCCTTTTGTCATCACAAAAAGAGGGTCCTACACACAAAGGATAAAGAAAAACACCAAACTACAAGACAAACTACAGAAAATAGAAAAACATACAACAGAAAACACATACTAGAAAAATGAGGGACCCTGATCATTAGATGGAGGTGGTGGAGGTGGCTGCTGAAAGTAGCTGGCAAGCTTGGTGAACTGAGCATTGAACCAGGCGATGTCCTAATCATGCTGCTACTGTTGGTGAGTAATGTAGCTGTCAAATCGGGCTAAATTCTCTGTGCGGTGCTGCTCTGATACCACTTGAAAGTGCTCAGATGACACTAAAAAGTGCTCTGATACAACTTGAAAGTTTGTTAGGGATGTTAAGCCCTATGGAACTGGCCCAAGCTAACCAAGAGGGGGGTGAATTGGTATTTTAAAAATTTTCTTTTCTCAAAGAACAAAAATCACATAAACCAAAATCACACAAAGAGAAAAAAATAAATGTAGAATTTATAGTGCGGAAGCAAAAAACAAGAACACAGAAATTTATAGTGGTTCGGTCAACTCGACCTATGTCCACTCTCCAGAGGCACCCTCCAAGTATTGCACTACAACTATGACTCTCCTTTAGCTCCCACAGCTAGGCAGAGAAGCCTTTACAAGAACATCCTTTTTGCCACCCTGGCAAGGCAGAGAACCCATCTCCTTTTGCTTCCTACTGAAGCTGGCAAAGAACCAACAACCAGATGCTGAATCCTTACCTCTACCGACCCTTCCACGTATGAGAAACTCTAGACGAAGAAGAAGCAGAGTGATCCTTGAAGCAACCCTTGTAAATCCCCTCACAAGCTCCCCCTCACAACATCCTCTCTCTCTCCCTCTCTCTCTTTTCTCTCCTCAAGGCCTTCTCAGGTCAAGGCAGCAGCCAAAGGTCTTTGAAAATGTTGAACAAGAGCTCTTAAATAGACGAGCTTTAAAGGAGCTCATTAATTACAAGTTGCCGACAATATCGTCCAGGCCGATATGGACATCGGCCTGGCCGATCAGTACAAATCTCAGAAGATCAGCCAGAGCATCGCCCTGAATGCAAACTGAATGATTTAAAATTGGCTTGATAATCTAGGCTGATCTCACGATCGTCCTGACTGAACAGTTTAAATTAGAGGAAAATCGTCCAGAGCATCGCCCTGAATTCGAGCTGACTGATATTTATCATCCTGAAGTAACTAAGGTTTTGAATAGATCATCTTGTCCGATCCTGCAATCGTCCAGGATGATATGATCGTATCAATCATCCTAAATTACTCCCTTGATTTCCTAATCAATTAAGACATAATTTGTGAATATCATCCAAGACGATCAATGATCGTCCTGGCCGATTATTTAAAAATACAGTATACCTTAATTGTCTATGGCGACAACTTCTTTCTATTTTGAGCTTATCGTCCTGGCATATACACGAATCGTCCAAGACAATCTATTAATAATGGCTGCCTTAATTAAGAATTCTTATTTAGACTTTCAGTTTTAAGCCTGATCGTCCAGGACGATGTAAATATCATCCTGATCGATGTGGCAAAAAATAGAAATTCTAAGTCTCTAAAGTGTGTGTGTAGGGTTATTAGCATCAGTCTCTTTGAACATTACAAATAGACTCAAGAAGAGAAAAAACAAAGTACAGACTGACTCAACCCTAAACCTATGCAATCTTGAACTAGCTTCGTTTGTTCGTTCGATCTTCGATTCCTGAAAAGTTTAGAAGCAACATGCAGTCCAAGAGAATAAATAGTGTTTGTCAATCATCAAAACATAAGTCATGAAAATAGATTTGCAACACCTATTAATTTTAAAAGCAAAAGCAAGGCAAAGATGTTATTTAAGAAATCAAATTCAACGGTGACCATCGATCTGATTCCAAAAATAAAACTGAAGGGAAAAATAACATAAAATATTATCTATATATATATATATATATATATATATAAGAGAGAAGCTCCAAGATTCTAGAGAGTGAAAGTCATTTTTTTTAACTTTGAATTCCCGGTTATGTATTCCGTTCTTCACGGAATTGGCGGTGGAGGAGATTGAGGACGGCCACCGGCCATTATCGGTGTGGTAGGGATTGTAAATGCTAAAGGAATGGGCAAGGTGCAAATCTTGGCAGATAAAAGTTATCCTGATGGTGTTTCTGGTATTAAGAAATCGGAAGGAGTGATGAGCAACCGATCGAGAGGTCAACTGATTATCAGGGAATCTAATGAAGATAGCCCCAAGAATGTTATCTGTTATGAAGGAAAAGGTAAAGGAGGTGGCGAATGAAGGATTGGTTGGTTCTCCAAAAGTTGCTCTGGTTTTCCAAAATCTTTATTCTAATGTTCTTTCGGCCTCTTCCTCCGATATGAAAATTTTTGTGAATAGATTTGGGATGTCAAATACAATCCCTGATCACAGTGTGATAAATGCAACTATCCATAATTCTATTTCCAAAACTTCTCATATAAATGGTTGTTTGGGTTCGGAAGGAGTTAATGATGGAGGTAAGGTGAATGTTGTTATGACTGAGAGCGTTGGTGTGAAGGTTGATGAGAATCCCTGGAAAAGGAAGCAGTATATCAGACTAGATTTTAAGGATGAGGACTTGGTGATGTCCGAAGATGGTGTGGCTGTTAAATTATGGGAGGATATGGAGATTTTGAATTCTAATAAGCTTAGGAATTCATTGGTTATTAAGGTTTTTGGAAAAGAGATTCCCTCACTTTTGGTTGCTTGGGATGTGGGCCGCCAGTGGAAGATGTTTGGCAACTTCCATTTTACTACTCTTGGAAGAGGTTGGTTTTTGTGCTCTTTTGGTTCAACTGAGATGATGGATGGAGTTCTGATGGGAGGACCGTGGTTTGTAAATGGCCACATTATAGGAATGGAGTGATGGACAGCTGATTTCTCTACCTTGTCTATGAAAGGGTTGACTTCCCCAATATGTATTAGATTACCTCATTTACCCTTGCAATGTTGGGTTGAGGTTAAGATGTCAAGGATAGCTGTAATGGTAGGATGACCTCTCATGTTGGATGGAAATTTTTTCCAATGGGGTAAGAGGGAATTTGCTAGAGTTTGCATGAGGGTCAAGCTTGATCAAAGTCTCCCAATAGGAGTTTGGGTGGAGAACATTTCAGGAAGATTTTTTCAAAAAGTTGAATATGAAAGAATTTTATCTTTTTACTATGATTGTGGAATGGTGGGACATTTAAAAGCAGATTGTAAAAGGAGGGGTTCAGTTGCTCTAGATAGCATTGCTAGTAATGGAAATGAAAAGGCTGTGAAAGGGGTGGAATTACAATTTTTAGAAGATAACTATTCTACTTATGGTCCCTAGATTATGGTGAATAGGAAAAGCCTTAGAAAATAGCCACCGTTGAAGAGGAATTTGAAGGTGACAGCTGCTAGTCAGGTGTTTAAAAAAAGGGAGTGGAAGGGAAAATTGCTGAAGTAAATTCTGAAGAGCATGGTGGTGATGTTCCTGATGAGAAGCAGATAAAGGGTATGGAAAACCAGCTGGAAGAAGGTGAGATTGATATAGAACTGGAAAAGGATGAGGGAAATAAGAGGCTAGATGATTCAGAGGTTGATTTGAATTTAATTGGCAATGAATTTGACAAGGAAGTCAATAATGCGGGTATGATTTCTTCACTCATCTCTAATTCCTATCAAATCAATGAGAATAGATTTCAAATTTTGCTAAGGGAAGATATGAATGAAGAGGTTTTATTTGTTAATTCTGGGAAAATTGCTGCAGATGGTATTATCTGTGAAGACGGGATAAACTTCAGGAAGGGAGTTATGGTGTCTGGAGGAATTATAGGTAATTCTGTTAATGATGGAAGTCGTAGTAGGGGGGAGAAGACTAATAATGGTAATGTGGATGTGGCTAAGAGTAAACTGGCTAAAGAATATAAATCACTGGGGCCCATTACGGTTAATACTAGGGGGTGGACTTGTGATGGAGGTGGTAGGAAGAAGGATGGGGGATCTTCTCCCAAAAAAGGTTGATGGGATCTTTAGCCTTTTGGAATTGTAGAGGGGCTAGGAAGAAGGAAGTCTCTCTCTATATGAAAGAGTTTATTAAAGATTACAAGTTTTTTTTTTTTTGTTGGGTTGGTGGAAACTAAAATTAGTTTTTTTGAAAAAGCTGATTTTGTGAAGCTTATGGGTCCATATTAGGATTTCTTTTTAGTTACTTATGAAGGACTGTCAGGTGGTATAATGATTTTGTGGAGGATTGATGTGGCCTCTTTTTCTGTTATAATGGAATTAGATCAATGTATTATTGGTGAACTTAATGTCTTTAATAAGGGAGTTTGGATGATTACAACTGTGTATGGTAGCAAGGATGTTTAGAAAAGAAGGAAGCTTTGGGAATGTATTAGGGAACAGTCATTTAGAAATCTTCCTTCTGTTATTGGGGGAGATTTTAATTGCATTTTATCCCAAGAGGATAAGAAGGGTGGGAGTAAGTTTGCTTTTTCTCAAGGTTCCTTGGAGATGTCTACTTTTATGTATGAGAATGATTATCATGATGTTAGGGTGGTTGGCCCTAGATATACTTGTTGTAATAATAAGGTTGGCGGGGGAAGAATACTTGAAAGGTTGGATAGGTGTTTGGTGAATTCATTGGCTTCAGATATTATTCAGTTTGGGGTGGAGAGACATTTAGCCAGAGTGGCTTCTGATCACTGTCCGATTGTGCTGGATTTATTTGTAGTTGAGACTAGAAGGATGTTTGGCTTTCATTCAAAATAGCAGCTGCTATTGTGACTAAAGGATGGTAGAAATTTAATGTGGTAAATGACATGGAGGTGCTCAACAAGAAGTGTAAAAGAGCTTTGAATAACTTGTACTATTGGAGTAAATTCAAGCTGAAGGATTTTTCAGCTGAAAAGGAAAGTTTAAAAGCTGAAATTCTACAAATTCAGGAAGATGAACCTAGGGAAGGTAAGTTGGATAATGAGAAGTTATGGTTGCTGAGATTTAAAGTTAAAGAGTTAAATGTTATTCTTAATTGCTAAAACACTTGGTGGAAATAAAGAGAAAAGGTGAAATGGTTTGAAGAAGGGGATTCTAGTAAAAAATTCTTTCATGCCTTTGCCAATGGAAGAAGAAATTCTAATTGGATCTACCAGGTGAAGAATGCTAGTGGTGGGATTTTCAAAGACCCCAGGGAGGTGGAAGAAATTTTTCTCAGGTTTTTTCAAAGGAAATGGAGATATATAAGATGCAATTTGGTTAGTTGGCCGAAATCGTGGACTGTTCTGGATAATGAAGACAAGGTATTGCTAGTGAAAGAAATTTTGGTGGAAGAGGTTAAGGAGGCTGTTATAAGGTTGGGAAATAACAAAGCTCCTGGCTATGATGGGTTGACTCATTCCTTTTTCAAAGGGTATTGGGAGATTATTGAAAGGGATGTTTGCAAAGCGGTTACTTTGTTCTTCTCTTTAGGCAAGATGTGTAAAGAGTGGAAAGACACTTTAGTAGTGTTGATTCCTAAGTACTCTAATCCTTTTTCTCCTTCTTGGTTTCAACCTATTAGTTTATGCAATTCTATTAATAAAATTGTTTCTAAAGTGATTTTAAACAGAATGATAATGGTGATCCCAAATATTATCTCAGAAGAACAGGTTGCTTTTGTGAAGGGGAGATCTATCTCTGATAATCTTTTATTAGCTCAAGAGGTCTTCAATAAGTTAAGATTTTCAAAGGCTTGCAATGGATATATGGCTATCAAATTAGATATGGAACAAGCATATGATAGTATGTGTTGGTTAACCTTGGAGAAGATGATGATGGAATTGGGATTCCCGAACAGTTTTATTGGGCTGGTGTTGGATTGTGTTTTAGATCCTAGATTCTCTAATGTGATCAATGGGAACAATTCGATGTGGATTGAAGGTAAAAGTATATTCCTCCAAGGCTATCCACTATCTCCATTCTTGTTTATTATGTCCTCACAATTATTATCTAATACCTTCTTTGAGAATGGGCCGAATTTGGGAATTAAAATTGTGCTAAGCCTCCCCAGATCACGCATATGTTGTATGCAGATGATGTGTTGCTATTCTCAGATGCCAAACTGAAAAATGTGAGGAATATGTGGAACATTGTGACAGACTACTGTAAGTGGACAGGGCAGTCTATCAATCAACAGAAATCGGCTCTGATTTTCAGGAAGGTTATAAGTAGAAGGAGGAAGAGGAAAATTTCAAAGCTGTTGGGGATCAAATTGGAAGAAGAATTAGAGTATCTAGGGGTAAAGAATGAATTAAGAAGGTTAAGGAGAGCTGACTTCCAAATGCTTCTGGATAAATCTCTGAAAAGGCTCAATGCTTGGGGAAATAGGTTTATTTCTCTCGCTAGTAAGCTTATGTTGGTGAAATCTGTTCTTCTTGCACTCCTGGTTTTCTTGATTTCTCATTCATTAGTTCCCAAGCGGATCTTGTATGAGTTAGAAATACATTGTAGAGATTTTATTTGCCATGAGATGGATGGAAGTCGTGTCTTGCATTATGTGAGCTAGGAAGTGTTGTGCTGACCGAAGTAGTGTGGTGGATGGGGTGTTCATGCTGCATTGGATAGAATGGGACCGCTTAGAGATAAGTTTGCTTGGAATATTATGGAGAATCCTAATTCTCTGTTTAACAGGAACTTTTTAGCCAAATATTCTGATAACTGGTGGAAAAGGGAGGAGGCTAGAGGTGGTTCTAATTCATGGAAGATTTTGAAGAGTGGGTGGAAAGTTCTTAAAAATTTCTTAAGGTGGAAAGTGGTTAATGGTGCTAACATTGATGTCTTAAAGGATGCTTGGATTATGGATAAAAGCTTATTGAAGTGGCCTACATTTGTGGCTAATTTAGAAGACAAAGACATGAAACTGAACTATTTCATTGATAATGGCAATTGGGATTTCTGAAAACTCAGAAACTGCTTATGGGAGGAATTTGTATGAATGATTGAAGATGTACAGATTTCTATTCTCCGCATGAAGATCAAATGGAACTGAAGCTGCATTTAACGGGTAAATCTTTAGCTGCTTTATTAATGGAAAGTAAATACAAAGATGATTTGGAAGGTGATGATATTACCAGGATTCATAAATTGAAGATAAATGCTAAAGTAAGGTGGTTTCTTTTGTGTATCTGTACTGATGCAATTCCAACTGAAATTTTTTTGGTTAAGAGAAGGATTTCGGGGAACATTCTTTGTCCCATGGGGTGTGAGGAAACCAAAAATCTGGATCATATTAAATCTACATGTTTAAATCTATTGAATGTGAATAATGTTTTAAGGAGTTGGGGACTTAAAATTCCTGCTTATAACAGCTTTACAGATTGGTTTCAGAGTATGCAAAATTTGGTTATGAATAATGATTTTACAGCAAAGTTATATGCTTTGAGTGTTTGGTTTGTCTGGAACAACAGATGCAAGGTGAAACATGGGAATTCTGGTAGTAGCACTGAGATGATTGCTGCTTCTATAATTAGCTTTTACAGTTCTTCTAATCAAGGTGTTTATCGCTCAGATCATTGGGATGCTTATCAGTCCGAAGGGCTGCTCTCAGATTATTGGCATCCCCCTCCACCTGAGTGTTTAAAGCTCAATTTGGATGCTTCTCTTAAAGAGAACTATGATGCGGGGTTAGGAGAGGTCTTAATAGATGTCAAAGGGAGATTTATTTTTTCTTTTGGGAGGAAAAGAAGGCATTGGGACATTGCTCGTATGGAGTTATCAGCTTTCAAATCTGTGAAAGAGGTGATGCAAGAGTGGATTTTTATAGCTAAAGGTCTTATAGTTGAGGGAGATAATATAAATGTTCTCAAGTTTCATTAACAACTATACATCATACAGTTACAAATCCAATTTACAAAATTATATTTTTTTAAGCATGAATATCAATCACACCTAATCTGATTCTTAGGGTACTAAACGTTTCAAAAACCAGTGGTTTTGTGAAAATATCTGCAAGTTGATTATCAGTCGCTATATGATGTAGCTCAATTTCTCCTTTAATGACATGGTCTCCAATGAAGTGATGCCTTATATTAATGTGTTTTGTCCTGGAGTGTTGGATTGGGTTCTTTGGTATGTACATGGCACTAATGTTATCACAAAGGATTGAAATTGTGCTTACATATAAACCTAAATCCAGAATTTGTTGTTTTAATCCGAGGACTTGGGCCACACAACATCCTAAGGTAGTGTACTCAGCTTCAGTAGTAAATAGGGAAAGTGAGATATGTTTGCTACATGACTAAGAGAGTAAGTATTGTCATATGAATTGGCAAGTTCTAGAAGTACTTTTTCAATCAACTCGAGATGCCACAAAATTTGAATAAAATTAACCTGTGATTTCAAAGGAGGTGCTATGCCTAGGATACTTGATTCTTAAGTCAGAGGTTCCTTAAAGATACCTAAGAAGTCTCTTAATATCAGTCAAGTGGAACTCTTTTGGAATAGCCTAAAATCTAACACAGAGAAAAATACTAAACATAATATCAGGTCTGCTAGTAGTGAAGTAAAGAAGTGATCCAATTATTCCTTTACATTTCTTTTGGTCAATAGATTTTCCATTTGAATCTTTGTCAGATTGAACAGTGGAACTCACGGGAGTGTTGATTGGCATAGATTTATCCATTTCATATTTCTTAAGAATATCCTTAATGTATTTTGATTGACTAAGGAAAGTTCAATCATCCTTTTATTTTATGTTGAACCTCGAAAAGTAAGTCAGTTCTTCCATCATACTCATTGACAGATAATTCCTTACTCATTATTTTTTAGAATTCATCACTTAGAATTTGATCAGCAGATCCAAACAAAATATCATCAATATAAATTTAAATAATTAGTAATTCATCACCTAACTTTTTCAAAAATAGGGTGGTGTCTACGCTCCCCTTAATAAAAGATCTTTCTAGTAAGAATGTGCTTAGCCTTTCGTACCATACCCTTAGGTGCTTATTTTAGTCAATACAATACCTTTTTTAATTTAAACACATGATTAGGAAATTATGAGTTCTTAAAACTTACGGGTTGTTTAACATATACATCATCTTTTATCACCCCATTAAGAAAGGCACTCTTGAGATCCATTTGGTATAGTTTGAATCCCTTAAAATAAGTAAAGATTAGTAGCATTTTAATAGCTTCTAATCTTTCTACAGGGGAAAAAGTCTCTTTAAAATCAATCACTTATATTTTATTATACCCTTTAGCCACCAATCTTTCCTTGTTCCTCACTACTACTCTAGAATCATTCATTTTATTTTTGATGACTCATTTAGTTTTAACCATACTCTGGCCTTTTGGTCATTCCACTAGATCCCAAACATCATTCCTTATGAATTAATTCAATTCTTCTTGTATGAATAAGATCCAGAATTCATCAAATAAGGCTTGATTTAGGTTGGTGGGTTTTTTTATTGAAATAAAGGCATACTTCTTTTCTAAGTCCAATCCTAGTTCTAACACCTTCAGATGGGTCCCTTAAGATTAGTTTTTTAAGATGACTTGAAGAATATCTCTATTCTCTAGGCGAAGTATTTGTAGGTTTTACCCTTTCCTCTATATTTGTAAATTGTAATCCTTGGGTGACTTCTAAAACCTCCACTTCTTCTACCCTAGACCCTCCAGAATTATTAGATTTATCAAACATAACATGAGTGATCTCCTCAACTACCAATGTTTTTTTATTGAAGACTCTATAAGATTTTCCAACACATGAGTAACCTAGGAGGTCTCCTTCATCAGATTTTAGGTCAAACTTTCCAAGTTGAGACTTCCCATTATTCTGAATGAATAATTTACATCCAAAAATATAGAGGTGAGAGAGGTTGGGTGTCCTACCATTCAGAATTTTATAGGGTGTCTTATTTAGTTTGGATCTCATTCACCCTATTCAGAACAAAATAGGATGTAATCAATGTTTCTACCCAAAAATATTTTAGAAGTGAGTATACAGCTAATATGGTTTTAGCATCTTCTAACAAGGTTATATTCTTTCTTTCGGCTATCGTATTCTATTGAGGGGTCCTAGGAGCTAAAAAGTTATGGTCTATCCCTTGCTCCTTATAGAAATATTTAAATTTTTAATTCTCAAATTCCCCACCAAGATTGCTATGAATGGTAAGAATTTTACAACGTAGATTCCTCTAAATCCAATTGGAAAAAGAGTTAAACTCCTCAAATGATTCACTTTTATGAAATAGAAATCTAACCCAAGTAAACCTAAAATAATCAACAACAATCACATACCTAAATACTTTCTTGAAAGATCGACAAGGATGTTAAGTCCTTATGAACTAGTCCTCCCAAGGCTAACCAAGAAGGGGGTGGTGAATTAGTATTTAAAAATTTCTCCAAGAAAAAACACAACATAACCAAAACAAGATTCACCACATGAGAAACGAAGTGCAGAAATTAAATGCAGGAAAATAATAAGAAAGAGCACACTAAATTTATAGTGGTTCGATCCAACCTAACCTACATCCACTACTCGGAGGTACCGTCCGAGTATTACACTAAACCTTTAGTGTCTCTCCTTTATCCCCCACAGCTAGGTGGAGAAGCCCTTACAAAATCACTTCCACCTTCCCAAAACATACCTCAAGATGAACCTTGAATCTTATGGTACTAAGGTGCAAGCTAGTCGGAGCAACCGTGTTGAATCCCCTCCATACTCCCTTGAAACCCCATCTAATGATCTTTTACCTCTCTCAAACTCGACCCTTTCCTCTCTTCTATAGAAGAACGAAGCTTCAATGGTTGCTAAAGACACTAACTTGTATAAAATTAGAGGTCAAAATATAAGAGATCCAAATTTGCTCTTAATAGAAACAAACCGCATTATCATCCAGGACGATATTCATATTATCTTGTATGATTAGTTCAAATCATTGAGCATTATCTAGAATATTGCCCTGATTACATATCTGGATGATGAAAAAGTAAACTGATCATATGGGATGATCTCACAATCGGCTAGACTGATTAGTATAAAAAGGCATATATCATCTAGAGCATCACCCTGGATGGAGCCAGGCAAAATAGAAATCATCCAGGAAGAACTAGGTTTCTAAAAGGATCATCCCGAATGATCCTGCAATCATCCAGGCCAATATGATTGAGCAATCAAACCTTAATATATTACTTTCCTTAATTACCAAATTAATTTAGGCATAATTTCATTACATCGTCCAGGATGATGTCCAAAAATATAAGATGCCTAATTAGATATGGTGGTATATTCTTTTTGATTTGAGCCTATCATCCCGTACGATGATATTATCATCCAGGATGATTCTCTTAATTATGGTTTCCTTAACCAAGATGCCCTAATTAGGGTTTCTATTTTTGATTGATCGTCCAGTATAACTTTTGGATCATCCTAGTTGATGTGTTCAAAATAGAAAATATTATCAAATAGATAGAATTTTTCCCAAGTGTATATGTGCAAGGTTACTAAGCAAGCATACACTCTTACAGGACCTGACTCAAGAAATCAAAAATACACTAATGAATATTACAAATAAAACTTGTTCTACCAAATCTTCAGCCTTGCATGGTGTATCGTAATCCTAAAAAGTTTGTATACTCATAAATAAAATTATATTTCAAATACAGATAGATAACAAAAAGTGAGCCACAATATTTATTATCATCAAAAATATAAACTCATAAGCTCAAGTTGCAACAATCTCCCCCTTTTTGATGATGACAAATATTACTGGTTGAATTTATAAAATTGAAAATATTTTCTCCTAATCTCCCCCTCACTAGAATAAAAATTTAAAATTAGAGAAATAATTTTTTTTTTACTTTTATTTTTTTAAAACATAATACAAAAAAAGATACAAATATAATAGCACGTTCTCCCCCTTTGACATTATCAAAAAGAGGAGGGGCATAAACAATCAAAGCAAAAATAATGATTAAAAAATAAAATGATCCCTGATTTAGTGAAAAAATATTCGTAAAATGAGAAAGTTATCTCTTGATTTTATTCAAAAACTTAGTAAGGAATCTATTGATAACGCATAACTTAGAAAGGTTAGAAATTCAGAAATTATTAAACCAAGCTCAAGTTCTTTTAAAGGTTCAAAAATTTTTTAATCCAATATCTAAATTAAGGAACAAAATAGAAAAAGAATCACTAATTTTTTCAAAACTCCTTTCTTAAAACATATCTAATAGATGATTAATAAAAAAATTTGTGAATCGGGAATCATGATTTTTAAGCTTAAGTATCGAAAATATCAATAGATAAAAGGGTTTTCTTAAGATTTAAGAAGTACAAGAAAGGTAAGCTTTCTTTTTGTGGGCTCATTTTATGCCTCTTATTAGTTGTTTGGCTCTCTTTATGCATATTTTAATTTTTGATACACTTTTTATATCTTTCTCAATTTGGCGTCATTACGCATCTTTTGATTTAGCATCATTAGCCACTTTTTTTTTCTATCCAAAATGCTACCTTTCTAAAATTTAAAAAACAAAAAAAACTCATTCTTTTGATAAAATAAACTACTTGATTAAGAAAATTATGAAGTGGATTCAACAACATGTAAAAGATCCCTCTATGATTGACAAAATATAGGGAGATGAAAAAAGTTTAATTTCAGAATTTAAATTGTAATATGATGAATATTTTGAATCATGAGTAAAATAACCTCTTTAAGAAAAGAGATAGAAAAAGAAAATCATGCATTTTCTTCTGTTGACTAACTTTAGAGAAGTCAACCATAACTTACATAAGAATTCAAGAAAAATATGAGGTAGGTTTTTCATTTTTAGAAAAAAAAACGACCTTTAAAAAAGATTTGAATTACTAAAGTCTATACAAAACAAAAAAGGTGATATATATGTGTTGATCAGAGAGAAATTCAAAAAGAAAAAAATAAAAATTTTAACATAACAAAAAAAGTTACAAAAAAAAACCCAAAGAAAACACTGAAAACAAGAAAATACAATGAACAAAAACATGCATACATAAATAAATAAACACAAAAAAAGGGTTTAAACATTATCTTTCTCCTGGTCTGATAATTTAAAAGTTAGGTCTGCCCAGGAGTTTTTTTTATTTTCATTATTTTCTCTTTTTACAATTTGATTAGCTTTACCCTTTTCTTTTGTAGAATGAGTTCTCAAATTAGGCACTGAATTTTTATATGTTCAGGTTTCCTACATCCAAAGTAAATAATGTCAGAAGAAATCTTAACAATCTTACCTTTTTACCTTTATTTCACTTTTATTGATGCTTATGCATTAGTGAGCTTTCCAATTTTCTTGATAAGTCATCGCTTTCGTCACCAGCTAAGCCACTTTTCTTCGTGTTTTCAGCATTTTGCATTATCATTTCACCTGCATCCAAAAGTATTTTGCTCAAACTTTACTCGTAGGCAATGAGTGAGTCATTCAAATTATCAATAGAATATTCATTCAAATTTTTTGATTCACAAATAGCAACAACTTTGGCTTCAAATTTATCAAGTAGACAATGTAGAATATTATTAACTTTTTCAAAGTGTGTAAATTATTTACCTACAGCATGTAATGATGTCACAATTTAAATTAATCTAGTATACATGTTTAAGATTGTCTCATAAGGTCTCATGCAAAATAGTTCATAATCATTTATTAAAGTATTCAATTTGGATTGCTTGATTTCACTAGTGCCTTCATATATAGTGTGTGATTTATTCTAAATTTCCTTGCCAATAATGCACGTGGATACAAACATACAATCTTCAAAATTTAAAGCATAGAAAAATAGTTTAACAATTTATCATTCAATTGAGCATTAATTTATTCTTCCCTACTCCATTGACTAAAAGGAATATCAGTTTTAATTCCATATACAACTTATGACGGTAAAACATAACCAATTAAAATTATTTGCCACATTCGGTAATCAGTTGATTACAAGAAAATATATATGTAAATATTTCAAAAATAAAAAATAATATTTTCAAATAAAGGTGATCAGTTGATTTAATAACCTTCCATTATATTATGATTACAAAAATTAGCCATTGATCAAAATTCAAAAAGTTTTTAAAATTAATTTTATGAATCTCGCTCTTATACCACTTAAGAGATCGACAGGGATTTAAGCCCTTATGAACTAATCCCAAGGTTAACCAAGACGGGGGTGAATTGGTATTTAAAAAATTCTCTAACCAAAAATACAAACACAACCAAAACAAGATTTATGATAAGAGAAACGAAGTGCAAAAATTAAATACATAAAAATAATAAGAAAGAACACACTAGATCTATAGTGGTTGGGTCCAACCTGACCTACATTTACTCTGCAGAGGCACCATCTGAGTATTGTACTAAATCTTTAGTGTCTCTGTTTTAGCCCCCACAGGTAGGCGGAGAAGCCCTTACAAAATAAACTCTTACTTCCCGGTGCGGCGGAGTAGCCGGGCTTTTGACACCAAAGAGATCTTCTTCTTCCCAAAACTTCACTCAAGATGAACCTTGAATCCGATGATACTAAAGAGAAATCTTTTCGGAGCAACCGTGTGGAATCTCCTCCACACTCCCTTGAAACCCCCTCCAAGGATCTTCTCCCTCTCTCAAACTCCACCATTTTCTCTCTCCCTTTCAAGTTCTCTCTTCAAGTTTCTTATAGAAGAAAGAAGCTTCAAGGGTTACTAAAGACACTGACTTATATAAATAAGAGCTCTTAAATACAAGAGCTCCAAATTTTCCCTTAATTGTAATAAACCGACACTATCGTCCAGGATGATATTCATATCATCCTATATGATTAGTTCAAATTATTGAGCATCGTCCAAAACATCACCTTGATTGCATGTCTGGATAATGAAAAAGTAATCTGATCATCTAGGATGATCTTACAATTGACTAATCTGATTAGTACAAAAAGGCACATATCGTCCAAAGCATTGCTCTGGATAAAGCCAGGCCGGTTAGGAATCGTGCAGGAAGAACTAAGGTTTGTAAACCGATAGTCCTCGAGCAATCAAACCTTAATTACTAACCTTAATTACCAAAATAATTTAGGCATAATTACACTGCATCATCAGGATGATGTCCTCAATGATGTCCAAAAATAAATGATGACTAAATAGATATGGCAGCATATTCTTTTTTATTTGAGCCTATCATCCTAGATGATGATATTATTGTTTAGGACAATTCACTTAATTGCGGCTGCCTTAACTAGGATGCCCTAATTAAGGTTTCTATTTTTGAATCATCATCTAGTATGATTTTTGAATCATCTCGGATGATGTGATCAAAATAGAAAACACTATCAAAAAGATAGAATTTTTCCCAAGTGTATGTGTGCAAGGTTACTAAGCAAGCATAAGCCCTTATAGGACATGTCTCAATAAATCAAAAATATGCAAATAAATATTACAAATAAAACTTGTTCTACCAAATCTTGATCCTTGAATGGTGCATCGTAATCCTAAAAAGTTAGTATACACACAAGAAAAAATATATTGCAAATATAGGTAGATAACATAAAGTGAGTAACAATATTTATTATCATCAAAAACATAAACTCATAAGCTCGAGTAGCAACATTTCCCTCCTAAGCTTGTAGTGCTAACAGGTCCAAAGAGATCCATATGAAGGACTTCTAAATGTTTGCTAGTGGTAGTGTCTTTAATTAAGGGGAAGGAGGATTTGACATGCTTTCCTAACTTAGACGCATCACATAGGTGATCCTTAGTGAACTATTGTTTAAGTATCCCTCTCACTAAGTCTTTTTTTATGATCTTTCTAAGATTTTTCATGTTTGCATGACACAATCTCCTATGCCATAATAAATATTTATCAATAATAGTATTTATGAAAAGAGCAGTGTCAGATTTAATGTAATTTAAATCAAGCATGTAAACATAATTGATTTTCCTTCCCTGTAAAAAAGTTTTATCATTTAAGCTTATTATATAGCTAGTAGATAAGAATTTGATGTTGAAACATTAATCACAGAGATGGCTTTTGTTGAGCATGCTATATTTCAAGCCATCTCCCAGTAAAATATATTCAATGATGAAGTTCTTAGAGTTTCCAATTATACCTGACCCCACCACTCTCTTGATGGTATTATCTTCAAGTGTTACCTTGCCTCCTTCCCTGGCCTCTAGTAAAATGAATTGATTTGCTTATCTAGATATATGCCTTGAATATCCATTGTCCAGATACCACATGTTCTCATGGGTCCTTCTATGAGATCACACCTATAAAATTATTAGATGTTGGATTTGGTAACATAAATAGGTTTGGGTCCCATCTTATGGAAAGAAGAATAAAATGCATGCATGATATACTGTGAATTTTGAAGTTTTGGTCTCCACACAAAATGTGCTCTACGATGAATGGTGCTAAGTTTGGAGATAAGTCCTAACATGCCATAAGAAAAAACTTCTAACTCAAGGAAAAAGATTTACTAATCTATTCGAGTTATGGTGCCTCTTTCTTGGTTTGAATGATGCATGCTGATCTGATGGATTATGAAACTCTTGCAATTTAGAAGGTTTTTTATTTTCTTTAATAGTAGTTAATTTAGCTTCTAAAAACTTATTTACATTTTCCTTTTTCTTCTCACTTGCATTAAGCTGTCTTTGGTCCAATCCTTACTTGTAAGCAATGAATGATCCAAGTAAGTTATCGATTGAATAAACATTAAATCCTTAGATTCAATAATGGTATTAAATTTTGCATCAAAGAAAGAAAGTAAACATCTCATAATCTTGTTAACTTTTTCATAGTTTGATAGTTCTCTTCTTAAGGCATGTAGGGATGTAACAATTTGTGTATACCTAGTATACATTTTAGAAATATATTTGCTAGATTTTATTAGAAAAAGTTCATCATCATGTAAGAGAATGTTTAGTCAATATTGTTTATCTTCGTTTGTACCTTCATATATTATGCATAATCTGTCTCACATTTCTTTTTGAGTGGAACAAGTGGAAACACACATTTAGTCTTCAAATTTTAAGGCACCGAAAAAATAGTTTGTTAACCTACCTTTCAACTAAACCTTGGGAAAAGGATTGACCTGGTCAAATTTACCAAGTTAGGCCGTAGGACTATCTCCCTTGTACTTAGTGGGTCAGGTCAAGTTTGTTTAGCCCAGGCTCAGGCTCTTGGTCAACCTGGTTGGCCAGGTCACATTAGGTTTACACAAATTGATCTATACACTCTCCCTTTCAATTTTAAATCAAAATTAAACTCACTTGGCCCAATATCACACCTTTATTGTGTTCCTTGGGTCAAACAAAGTCTGTTGAGCGTAGACCCAGGCCCTAGGTTAACTTGGTTGACAACTTGGGTTCACCTAAATTGGTCAAAACCCCTTTCATTTTATTTCAAATCAGTTCCAATGCTTCCTTGGCTCAATTCTCTCTTTCCTTTAGACTTAGTGGGTCAAACCTAACCTATTGGGCCCAGACCCATGCCATAGGTCAACCAAGTTGATTAGGTCAACTTAGGTTGACCCATTTAGCCTAATTGGGTCCAAATTTATTTAAATCCAATTCAAATCCATATTGAGCTCAAACTCCTACCCCCTTTAATCTTTTTCACTAGGTTAACTAAGTCAACCATTGACTTGATCAACCCAAATCCACCTTTGTCAAATTTTGACCTATTTAGGTCAAATTAATAACATTTAATGTATTCAAATTATTTCCTAATCGTCTTTAGAGAAAACCAAGGACAAACCTACATATTTTCCCTCCTAATTCAACCTATGGTTGATCTTGGCTGTTGATCATGAGCCTTGGCTTTTAAATAGGCTAACCATGGTTCATGATATGGAATTTTGCATTTTTCCTCTTTCCAAGAGCCTCCAAGTTGAGATATCTTGTTTGTGAGCTCTTCCCTACTCCCTTTACCTTTCCCGACTTTGAACCATCGGCCTACCCCTCGTCGAAGGCGTGTTTCTGGCGACCCGTGGATCCAAATCTTCTAAGCTCGACTTCAACTAGGGAATTGTACAAGAATAGTCAATAAGCTTAGAGAACCCAAGACCAACTAAATCCTTTCATTGGATTGAGGTAAAATTGAAACCCTAGGTAAGCACACTTCAGACCATGAAAAGTATCCACCAAGAACCCTGTTCATGTATATAACATGTGTTTAAAATTTTAAGTCATTTGATCAAGCCATTTGTGAGAATGAGGAGATTCAAGTTTTAGGGTTTTGGGTTAACGCCTCATCGAGCCATGCGAGATCTGGGCCATTGATCCTTTGATCAAGGGCATGGATCTTATCAAACCATGGATGATCTTAACCCATGTAACGCATCTGTCGCTTAGATCACGGCATGGTGAAATTTGGACTATTCATCCATAATGGTGGAAGATCTAACGATGCAGACGATGTGTTGACTAAGATAATTCAATACTACGTCCGCCTCTGCCTCGCTCTAATTATTTCACAATGATTGTTTGATGGCACAATCAATGTAAAAGATTAGAAATAGTGTCCATGGTTTGGGGGATCAACAAGAGAGCGACGCGTGTCACCTGACCACTGTTTTTAATATAAATTAAGTTTAATTGATATTTTATTTATTTAAAACAAGTTTCTTAGTAAATAAGTATTTTAAATTATTTTAAAATAAACATATAGGTATTATAACTCAATTTTTTTAGAAAATTATTTCCTTTAATTCAAAAATAATACTATTTTAAAGTTCTAATTAAATTTTAAGTAATTATAAATTGTAGGTATTTATTATTTTTAGGTAATAATTAATTATAAATTATTAAAATATCTTATAAAATCTGTATCATTATTTTAAAACTTATTTACTTTTCTAGAATAATAATATAGGTGTTTTAATTTAAAATTTAGTTTAATATTTAATTATTTTAAATAATATATATATATATATAATTTAAGTGATATAACTATTATTAATAATT